>NW_007733392.1:70380-86690 GCF_000696425.1 Galeopterus variegatus | reverse complement strand
AACCCATGCTACAGGAGAAAACAATTGCTTGCTTTGTGTTTTTTCATTACCAAGTTTGCGGGTGGGGGGAGTTCCATGGTATAAACAGACAAAGGTACACTTGGGCTAACAGTGATGAAATACCAACTGACTAGACAGCAAGGGACGGTCTTGCTCCATGAATAAAAAGTGATGTACCTGGTGTCCACACACAGGCTTATTTATAAGAGAGCAGGTAACTGTCTGTAGTATGCCTCTGGCTCTTGATTAAATGCTGAGGGAACTGGTGACAATTGCTCATACAATCAAGTCATGACTTAAGGGAAAAAGTTCAAGATTCTGTTTTTCCACTGAAGTGTTCTTTCTGTCCATGAAGACAGGGTGCCCACAGCAGATGAAATGTGAATAGAAACATTTCTGCATGACACAGATATTAAGTGGTATATATTAGTGATTTATGCCGCATCTTAAATAGATTGAATCCATTACATTAGGGTCAAATTTCTAGTTTTTAATACTGTATATAGAGTGTCAGAATTTCTATGATGCAAAAGGCTCAATCTCTGAGTTTGACTCTTTCCGGCATTTGATGATTTTCTTCACCCAGCAAAGGAAGAAATCTAAGAGCATATCATCGAGTATATTTTTCAAAAAATACATACAAATTCTACCATGGATCATGGAAACATACTTTACAGAAGCCAATACTATCAAAGGGTAAATCTGGAATCCATTTACCACCATCTCCCAAGTTGAGTCATTCAACATTCAAATGTTCTTCTTATGGATATAATATTGACTCAACCCATGACAGAAAACTCAAAACTAGTCTGCAGTGAGAAATTGTTCCGTAATTTCTCAATTTAAATACCAAGAACTATCTTGCACCATTTTCATTTGTAATTCTGCATTAGGATTTTTTAAATTAAGTAGAAAGGAAAAGTAAAAGATAAGCCACCTGAATGTGGAATCTGGCCTAAAGCTCAAACAATCTGATATTGGTATAAACCTATTTTTATTCTTTTTCTTATTAATTTTAAAATATATTTTATTTTTAAAACTTCATGGTGATTTTTAAAATTTGTTTAACATCAATAATCTATTCTTTAAATGGTTTCCAGATGTCAAATTTTTTTTAAAAATTGCACCTTATAGAATGCTGTCTTACTACAGCTTATTTCTCTGTTTTAAATTATACCATACCTATACTTTCTGTTTATAACTTCAAAATTGCTTTCTAAGTGGCTTGCTCAGCATTACTCAGGCCCAAGTGGGAACTCTGTCTTTCCCTGAGTAAATGCTGCCAAGCAATGTTAATATCACTAGAAGGTTAAAATCAATAATCCTGAAACATCAGGGATTTTCTTTACTTAAAAAACCATGTCTTTTCTGGTTATTATATCTTTTCCCTTGGAAGCTAGAGTCTATTAGAAGTTCCTTATCTATAGAGAAACAGAAAATAAGCCAGAGGGTGCAGTGAGGAAGAGCAGAGTGCCCAATCCCTTGGTAACGAAGGCCGGGTAGGAGAAACCTGGAAGTGTGGGGGACGTAGGCTGGCCTTAGTGCTCGCCCACTGTGGCAACTACTCCATCCGAGGAGACGCAGATTCCCAGGCTCCATCTGCGGTTTCTCAAGGACCAGTTTGTCTTCGGTAGTAGCAAGTTCAGGAGATTCTATTAGTAACTCAAAGAATGAGACTTTGGTGTGTACAAAAGCCAGAAAAAGTCTATTTCCTGACTCAGTGAGTATATTGCCGAGTGTGTGGGCAAGGAAGATTTTGAGAAGATATGAGAAATACGCGGTGGGTATTGATTGCATTTTCCTTCTGAGCCTTGCAACTTATTTCCAAACGAGTTGAATCACAAGCTAGAAGAATCTTACAGCTGTAAGGGACTTGAGGGATCTTCTTTATCATATCAGTGAGGAAACTAAAGCCGAAACAGGGTATGTCACTAACTCAGAGTCAAACTAGGGTTTATTGCTGTGTCTAAGTTAGGACATGATTCTCCTAACTCACGCTTTCACTGTCTTCAGTTTTTCTTTTTTTAGCAAGAGAATTCAACTTTATTTTTTTTTTAAAGAAAATGTAGTTTTATTAATATTATATTTTTACATTCTAGGGTGTTGTTGCAGAGCAGTTGGGAAGTTGGGAGGGAGGGGAGAGGAGAAAGGGGAAGGAAACGGGATGGAAGAAGGAGGAAGGAGGGGGGTGGGATTGAGGCCTGTGGTGCCCCCCTCATTCCCACAGAGGAGACCTGTGGGCTTCCAGCAGTGGCTTGGTCATTGCTGGGCTGGATGAAGATGTCACAGGATTGTGGCAAAAGCCCTCACCCCCTACCACTCCATCTCGGGAACCCAGGGCCCTTGTTGCTGAGGCTTGGTGGTTGTCACTGGGCTGGCTGTACATGTCAGGGGCTGTGGCCAAGGCCCAAGGTACCACCTCCACCAGCTCGGGAGAACCTGGGGCACTTCCTGCTCTGTGGCTCTGTGGTCATCTCTGGGCTCATCCCCCACACTTGGGACTGGTCGTGGGTGTCCTGGGGCATTGCTGTGGCCCCTGGATCTCCCCCCCTTTCTGGCTTGGTAGCCTGGGGAGTTCTAGTCCTTTTAGGTGCTATTGGTGTTCTTTGGTGAAATGAGACCTTTACTAGTTAATATCAAACTTTGTCTCTGGCTGCGGGCACTTTGTTTTTTCTTTCAGTTCTGTGTTGGATTGTTTGCTGTTCCCACCACTTAAATTCTTCACTGGAACTAATTTGTTGTCCTTTGCTTACTTCTAAAATGGAGGAACTTCCTGTGGGGACCAGCACTTGAGCTCTGTGGTTGAGCTAAATTCCTGCTTTGCTGCTGATTCCCTGGGGAAGGCTTTTCGTGCAGCTCAGGGTTTGATGGTTGGCTTTATAGGTACTTCCGGCTCTCACGCAATCTAGTGCACCTGGGTTGTGTGGAAACTCTGGTCTGGGCCTGAGTCCTCTCATCAAACTGCACCCTCTGCAGTTCTGTACTCCTGACCAGTCTCATCTGAGTGGTCCTGTGCTGACTGGGAAGTTTTTGCTTTTTACTTCTTAGTTTCCTTATGAGGCTGAGGCTCTTCACTGCCCACCCACCACCCTCCCAAAATCTTATAATCAGCTTTATTAGGGAATTGCCTTACATAGAGAGATATAGAACACATTAGCAAGGAATTTGTGAGCTTCTCTCTAGAGAGCTTAAAGAAAGAGAAAGAGCTCCCTATCAAGGGAACATTTTAAGTGCAGTCTTTATTAGCGGGAAAGGCCTAGAGTAGCCATCTTCGGAAGTTCCTCTCACGTCACCAGGTTCTTCTGTTATCTCTCTTTGAGAAAAATAAAGCATTGAGAAGCTTCCTAGCAAGTCAACATCAAAATGAGAATTGCATCTTAGATAAAATGCAGAACTAATCTTTGATTTAATCCAACTGAGCCTCATGCCCAGTTTCTTCTGGTTGGTTTGAGTCCAATGTAGACAGAAGTTAAACAAATTAGAGCATGCATTGATGGTGGGAGCAGGGTTTTCAGAGTTATTTGAAGATTATGTCTACCTTGCCAGCTCAGGCTTGCAGCAAGTCGGTAAACTTAGATTAACCCTAGATTAATCCAAAGACAAAAGAACCTTCAGCCAAGGGACTAAGATAGGGCTGAGGGGGAGGGGAAGGAAAAATATGCTATGTCCTAATCACTGGGAAAGAACAGGCTGTCCAAGCCAATTCTGCTCTGATCTATAATGAGATCAATTGCATCTAGGCCTCTCAGGGCACTGGCAGCAGGTACAGAGACAGTGGTGTGGTGCTGGGGAAGGATTGCCTCACCAAAAAGAGCAGCCAAGCCTACCAGCCTCCCTCTGTGACCCTCCCTTTCTGAGCCCACCATTCCTCTCCTCAGCCGCTGGATTGCCAGATACCCAGTGAAGTATAGCCAGTCTGCAAAGTAAATATATCAACATATTGCACCTCTGGACTCTTCTCCAATCAGACAACTAAGTATCTTCCTGTTCAAATCCACCTTAAACTTTAAGTGAATAGAAATTAGCTAGCTGCTCTCAAATGGTTAGTTGTCTTTTTTCTCAATGACTCCACCTCTATAAATCATATTTAGGGGGAACTTTTAACCATCTCTCTTATCCCCCTTTAACATGGAATGCATCCATATAAAGGTGGGAATATGGCTTTTCATCCAACCATTCCATGGCCACACAAGACTTAAACTATTATAGCTTAAGACTAGGTCACTAGGCTACTCCCCAAAGGAAAAGCAAGGGTGTCTTTCCTTTGTCCTCCCTCCACCCCTTTTACCTCTTTGCTTCTTCAGGCAGCACACACAAAGGGTTTATGAGCCACTTCAATTAGTGATCACACCAGAGTGGAATTGGTGTGGAATGGGAGTCAGAGAAAGAATACAGAGAAAGCTTGAGTCAGATGGGGACTGGGAAAACAAAACTCCCCTATTAGCAGAGGGAAAAAAATGTTGGGGGAGAAAGGCTTATGCTGGCTTATTTAAAAAAAAAAAAAAAAAAAAGGCAAAGAAGGCCTCTTGGACTTCAGATAACTCTTACAAAATATTTTGATGGATTAAGTGCAAAAAGTGAATCAAACATATGGATTAAATTTTCATTAAAATACAGATGGGTTTTTTTGTTATTAAATTAAGTAAAATGTCTGGCAAAGTAGATCTGGTTTTGGCCAATCCCAGGACCTTTGAAAAATAGTTTTGAGATATTTAGTGAACTGTACACAAAGCCAGGTTTATTCATCCTCAGAGTCTGAAAAAATGGAATTTGGCTCATCAAGGATTGATTCAGTGTCAAATATATTTGTGGAGAAATAAGTTTCTGAAACACCAAAATCGCCTTTGTGCCTTGGGAGTGCAGTTGAAATGCCCAATGGTTATTGAGTAACTCAGCCTGCCCAGCACCATAAAAGGCAGCAATCCATTGACCTGAGGAAAAGGTGAGCCTTCTCTCCCCCCACCAAGATATTAAGAACTGAACCAAAGCCAGTGTATTCTGTGTTTGCAACTGTGCTGTCTAGCCCAGAAAATTAACACAAGACAGCAAATGAATAGGAAATGCTTGCCGGAGAGAAAGGTGATCAGCATAGTTGGATGGCTGACAAGGGGCTTTTATTATCTGCATTGACCAGAAGAATTTCAAAAAGCAAAGGACAATAAGAGTATTGATGAAAAGTGAGGTCATAATGCTTGGAAATTTTTTTCTAGGCATTAAAAACTTTATTTTATTTATTCAAAAAAAGAGAGAAAAATCCCAAAGGAATGCATGGAAATTTTTGGCACTCTAATGCCAGTCTATTTGAATATCTTTCCATCAACCCATGGGTTACCGTAATTTTTTTTTCATCCACCTATCGTCAACCCATCTGAACATGACTATACATGAAATTTCAAGTGTAGCAATCTTTTCTTCCTGCACATGGCCATTATGAAACTCCATTCTACCCATGGTAAAACTTCAGCTTTCTGCCAGTGTTTTAGGGGAATGGGGACATCAGAAAAGCCAAGTTTTCTGGATAACTAAATGTAAGTATCAAACCACCAGCATCAAATCACTAGAGATTTATATTCAAACCACTTTGAGTAGAAATATTTGGAAATCTATGATCCACTCCTCTGTATTCTTAAATAAAGGACCATGCTGTATTGCAAGAATATTCTAAAGGTGGTTAAGGTGACTAGGGCTATTTGCCTCTAAACTATGTGATCTCAGCTTTCAACACTTTTCAACACTTGTATTTTCTCTGTATAGTGTATACGTCAGGAAAACAGAACCACTCTAGGTATTTAAAGCAAGAAGGGATTTAATACAGGAATTTAGCAGTTTATACAATCTTGGAAAGGCTGGGTGGTGTGAAGATCAGGGATACCACTGCTAACAATCGATAATTCAGAATATGCAGCCTTCATAGGAGACTGCTACCCGTGACCTTAGCTGATTGTGGAATGAGTAGATGGTTCTCAAGGGGTTATCTGGAAGTCCTTTAAGAAAAATTCTCCATATGCTGTCTGAAAATGTCTCTGTGTCTGCCCACAGCTGCAGCCAGAAAATGACCTCTCCACATTCCACATTTGTGAAAATGTCTCTTGTTGGTAAAACCAAATTTTGAACCCTCCTAATAAAATCAAATGTAGTTTCCAAATTTTCAGTCCCTGCACACGGGAGAGAATTTGAAAGGGAGAAAATGATGCTGAGCAGCAACAGCCATTATTGGCACATATGGTTTTCCTGCTTTTTTGCCTGTTGCTGAGCACTCCACCATTTACTTAATGGGTTTGCCTTAGTCATTCCACTCCACTTCTTTCCATCTTTTATTTGTGTGGCACTTGATATGGCAACAGCTAGAAACTCTAATAATCTATTAAGAATAAACAGTCCTGAGTGAGGACCTTGATACCTTTGAAAAACAGTATGAATGTATAGTTGAGTGGTAGGTGCTTAAACAGACTTATTAAGCCCAGCTCCGCCAATTACTAGCTACATCTTATTGATATTTCTGACTATAGATTTTCTCATCTGAAAAATGGGAATCATAACAACTGTCATATTTACCTTCCCCAAAGACGTTGCAAGTGTTTAATGACTTATACACATGAAAGTGCTTTAGAAATTATAAAGAATTATAAAACTTAATCCATTCTCTCACTCATTTATTAAACACATTTATTTAGTGCTTATATAGTCTAAGGCATAGAATTAGACATTTCCAGGGTAAAATATAAAGACAAACATTCTCTGTGCCCTAGGAATTTATCTCTTAATGGCAGAATAAAATGTGTAAATTAACAGAAAAGTAACAAAATACAAAGCAGGAAGTCACAGGGGCCACAAGGAAGTACTAAGGATGACAATTTAGTCCAGGAAGAAACCATCATTTCCATCTGGAGAAATTAGGAAGGCTTTTTGACCCAGATCTCTAATCTACTTACTTCTTCTTCTATGTGATTCCTGGATGCCTGCATTCATGTACTCACACTCTTCTATCATTTCCATCTGGAGAAATTAGGAGGGCTTTTTGACCCAGATCTCTTATCTACTTACTTCTTCTTCTATGTGATTCCTGGATGCCTGCATTCATGTACTCACACTCTTCAATAGATGTCATTGCCTTCATTCCACCCAGTTCCTTCTGCTCCGTCCCCGTTGTAGTTGTTTTAGTTCAGGGTCTCATCACTGTTCGCCTGCACCACTGCAATACCATCCTCACTCATCTCTCTGCCCCCATGCCTGCCCTCACCACACTGCCCACCCCACCCACCCACAGTCCCGTGCAAGATTGGTCTATCCTCTGCACAGCTCTCAGAATAATCCATATAAAATGCAAATCTAGCCCTATAATAATCTGTGCAAAATCCCCTCAGAAAGCAACCCCTAGTTCCAGGATGTAGTTGAAATGCATTTGCTTAGCACGTAAGGCCCTCTACAGTCTGGCCTGTTTTCCCTCTCTGACCTGATCTACATGGGGTGTGCCTTTGTGCACGAACTTCATGACATCTATTTATAATACTCATACTCAAGACAGCTTTTTTTCCCCCTTCCTGGTTCATGATGATTTTAAGAGTAATATAGCTGTGGTCCTTAAAGTGAGGAATTAGAATCAGGAGACTGGTGGCCTGGGGAACAAAGGAACTGGCTGGAGAAAATAAAAGAGGACAAAGGGCAATAAGGAGAAGGAAGAAAGGTAAAACCTATAATTGGTGACACCTGGCTTATGTGACACTGAGTGTGGGAGTCAGGACTCAAGCTGATGGTCAGGTAAAGAAGTGATCACTAGGGAGGGGCACTCAAAACTGTGGCCTAGCAAAGGAGATTCTTCTTCTTTGTGGAGGGGCCAGAAGCCAGGATGTCTCTGAATCCTTTTATGGAGGGTGCCTTACTGACCATAAGCAGCTTTTCTACACATCCTGTTCTCCAAATGTGTTCTAGTGGGATGAGGTTGTTGCAATTATGATGATGATTATCTAATATTCACATAGCGCTTTACAGTTTCCCAAATGCTGCCACAAATGTCTCGCTTGAATATCAAATTCTAGTCTCTCCAAATCAAAGCACAGAGTTTTCAAAGGGTTCCCAAACTACTAGCTTGGCTAACTAAAATGATTATCATATGCCATGCTTCATGGAGCCTTTGAACTCATATTAACTTGGCAAAACGAAAGTGTTTAGCTGGGTATCAAAGTTAACATGATAACATGGTAGAGTCTCAAAAATACATAAATGGCTGAATAATCAGAAACCTTTGTGCTGCAAACTCAGATCATCTCTGTAAGCAAATCAGCTCTTGGATTATGGATGATTAAAGAGAGCAGGTAGTGTGAGAAGACACGAAGGCAGGTCTTGACTGTGGACTTGCTTCTATCTGTCTCTTTAAGTATCAGACTGGTCTGGATGTGCTCCTGTGTCTCAGAGAGAAGGTGGGAAGAGATGTGCAGGGAGGAAGGAAAAGGTCCTTTTATCTTGTAATTAATGGATTAACCTTTTCTGAACATTTTGCTTGGGAATTTAAAGGTCCGCAGTTTAATCTTGTGTTACTTAAATAGTGATTGGTTTGTGTCGGGGATATTAAAAATTAACATTTTAATAAATGTTTTCTCCTTCCTGATTCAGACACCAAAGTCTTGTCAATATCAACTTGGAGAAACTGACCTGTACAAAATGTATTTTAGCCCTCAAATTGAAACTTGAAAGGATAAGACATTCTGATCACAAGCAATGCTTTTCAATCACTTCACAAATCCTTGTCCCCTCCATTTTTTCTCCCGTCTGAAGTTTTCTTCTGGAATAACTAGATCTTTGTATTCTGAAGCTTCTGAAGTTTCTGGCAGGATCCATGGGACTTGACGTAATTCAGACGACAGGACAAATGCCCTGCTGGGGCAAAGTGAAAGCCAGAAGCACTTTCATTTGGGACATCTGGTCACCTAGTCTTATGACTTCATAAAAGTGGCATAATTCCCAAATTTCTTAATTTTTTTTTTTTTTTTTTTTTTTTTGAGAAACATGAGGGTCTCCTCATTTACATCACACCCTTACAGACAAGGAGAGAATACTTCATGGCTCCAGGCTTCTGCATAGAAAACTGGGGCTGTTAACCGTGGCCTTCGCTTAGCAATCTCTCCCCCTCATGCTAATGATGGCTCTCTAATTAGAGAAAGGATGAAAAATAACATTTGTGCAGTGCTCTATAGCTGCTTTTCACATTTTTCACGCTGTGGTTGACTTAACAAATTACCATAAACTTGGTGGCTTAAAACAAGGTACATTTATTCTCTTACAGTTCTAGATGTCAGTCTTCTGAAATCAGTATCACTGGGCCAAAATCTAAGTGCCACCTTCTAGACTTCCATACGCTGTGGTTGACTTAACAAATTACCATAAACTTGGTGGCTTAAAACAAGGTACATTTATTCTCTTACAGTTCTAGAGGTCAGTCTTCTGAAATCAGTATCACTGGGCCAAAATCTAAGTGCCACCTTCTAGACTTCCATTTCTTGCCTCCCTTGGCTCCTGGCTTCTTCTTCCTCTTCAAAGCCAGCCATGTGACATCCTGCTTCAGATACATTGCCTTCTTCCTTTGAGTCAAATTTCCCTCTGCCTCCCTCTTGTGAGGACACTTGCAATTGTATTGGGTCTTCCCAGATAATCCAGGATAATCTCACTATTCAAGATCCTTAACTTAATCACAGCTGTGAAGTCTCTTTTGCCATGTAAGGTAACATTTTTGGTTTCCAGGGATTAGTGCTTGGATATCTTTTGGGGAAAGATTACTACAATTTTTAACAATTACCATTATTCAGCTTTCCACAACTTTCCTTTTAATTCTCCCAACTGCATTATCACACAGATGTTGTTATTTCCACTCTACAAATAAAGCTACTGAAGCACAGACAGATTAAGAAATGTTTCACTGTTTCGGGTGGTAAATAGCAGAGCCAAAATTCAAACTCAGTTCTCCCGAGTTTACAGAAGAAATAAAGGAAAATTAGGGATACAAAGAAACATTGATGACAATATTTCCAAACCTTTTTCTCAATTTCTTTTTTAGCTTCTCTCATATATCAGAGGTAGCCAAATAGTTACCCTATATATCTGCCTAATATTAATGGGAAAAAACTCCATTTTCAGACTTGGGATTAGAAAGAACTTGTCACTGGCAATTAGCTGGAAGTGAACTCCATAATATTTTATCTAAACCCCTTTCATGACTTTTCTCACTTTCAACTTGTATTATAAGAGCAAGTTTTTAGTTCTTTCTATGTACCAGGCACTGTTTTATGTGTTTTTACATGTATCAACTCATTTAACCCTTACAATATCCCTACGCTGTAGGTGCTATCATTATTCACATTACTTTTTCATTTCATAATGAAAAAATTGAAGCACATAATGGTTAAGTAATTGTGGTCAATTTTTTACAGACCAGAATTAAAGCCCAGGTGTCTTTAACCACTAGGAACTGCACTATAGTACTTATAGTCTAATGCTTTATGTATATTCCAACCTCCTTCTAGTTTGTAAGTTTTATAAAAGGAGGCTATATTTTGATTCTCCCCTTTTTTCCACATCACTAAATACAATTTATTATACAAAACAGATCTTAGGTGCTGAATAAATGAATGAATACTAATTTTTATTGTACTTCTCTTTTTCTCATGCATTTACTCTTAAATATCTTCCTTTAGAGCCTTGCTACTCAAAGTGTAGTCCCCAAACCAGTAGCATAGGTGTCATCTGAGGCCTTGTGAGAAATGCAGAATCTCAGGCCCCATCTCAGATCTACTGAATCAGAATCTGCATTTTAAGAAGATTCACATGCACATTAAAGTTTAAAAGCACTCTTTAGGGCATATGATTAGATTTAACAACCTTAATCCACTACATCCACATGGTTTCCTTACCTGTTTACATTCTTGAAAACCTTGGCTATGGCCTCTTCAAGTTCATTCCAGGTCAAATCCATAGTGATTTGGTCAGTTCACAAAGGCCTTTCCTTATGTAAGGACTTGTGAAGAGCAGAATTACTCAAGGGAAGCATTACTGGCTAGGTAGTACATTGTGGGTTTTTTCGGGGGTAGCTACAAAGTCTTCAACAGCAAACACACAAGAATCTCCCCTGTTCCCAAACACACACATGGACCCAGCTTTAGAGAACAGCACCACAGGTGAGCCAGAGAAGCAGCAGCCCAGGTGAAGTAAGGACTCCCAGCCTCTCCCTGGCAAAGGGAAGGAAGCTGCTCATCTTTGTGATGTAAAATAAAGCCCCTAAAGTAGCTCCTATGTCTTGATCATCACAATGATCTCTCACCTCCAGACCCTATGGCACCTGGCTGTGAAAACTTATGAATAAAGGAGGTATTGATATAGAGCATCTGAAGCAGTGCTTTCTAGAGAATCTAAAGGATAGCTTGTGATCACAAGATCATGACATCTCTTTCTAAACTAACAGCTGATCTCACTACAAGAATAAATAAATGGAAATATTCATTTAGCCTGAAGGCAGATCAGATCATTGCATATCCCCACTCCAGAAACTGGATATCAGCCTGACTCCTAAAGTGGCACAGGAAAATTGAACTCTAAAAAAATCAACAACTTTCAGATCTAATTTACTGCTCCTTCAAAACCCAACACATCTAGATAAGGGTTTGACAGTACTAGACTTTTCTTTTAAGATTTTAATCTCCATCTCCTTAAAAAAAATATTGGTGGGGGACTGCTACAATTAACATAGTATCTCAATCTATAAACAGAGGATGCTGATACCTCACTATTGGTAGGATGGACATTTTTGAGCGTTGTAAACCCCCAGTGTTGGTTTTGAATAGCATCTGATTCCATTGACATTTAACTGAGGGCTTTTGCTTCTGCCCAGGATGGAGTAACAGGGACCAAATTTACAATCCCTCCTGAAACAACCAAAAACTAGACAAAATATATAAAACAATGGTTTTCAAGACATAGTGCATGAGGCAATGAAGGAAAGTGATTTCTGAGAAACATAAAACAAAAGAAATGAGCTCTACCATCACCAGCTTACTTCCTGGAAAGAGTTTCTAGGCTGCAGCACTCAGAATTCCTTAGAAGGGTCTTGCCTCAGTAGTGGGATAAAAATAGCCCTCCACTAAATGCTGTCCTGAACCAGATTAACAAAGCAAAACCCAAAAGGATCAAATTATTTCCAAATAACTTAACCACATCCCAGAACAAAACTCTAGAACACCTACAGGAATATAAAAATATCTATCAGTCAAAAAGGTAAAATTCACAATATCTAGTATTTAACAAAACCACCAGGCATACAAAGCAGCAGAAATAGGTGACCCATAATGAAAAGATAAATCAGACAATAAAAGACAACTCAGAACTGACAGCAGTGATAGAATTGGTAGATAAAGATCTTAATATAATTATATAGTTATAGTTTTAAGTTTTAATATCTATGTTACATATGCTATTATATTACAAAAAGCTAGAGCAAAGACTGAGCATGTTAAGCAGAAATATGGAAGATATTTTTAAAAATACACAATAATCTTTTAGAGATGAAAAATACACTAGGTGGGATTCATGTCAGAGTAGATATTTTAGTAGAAAATATTAGTGAACTGGAAGACACAGCAATAGAAACTATTCAAAATAAAATACATAAAGAAAAAAATAATGGAATAAATAAACAGAACACCCATGTGATGAAGGCAAATTTAAGTGTCTACTATATGTATGATTGGAATCTTCAAGGGGAGGTAGAAATGATACAAGAAATAATGGCTAAAAATTTTCCAAATTTGATGAAAACTATAAACTCACAGACTAAGAAATTCAACAAACCCCAAGAACAAGAAATATTTTTTAAAAACTACACGAAGGCACATTATTATCAAATTCCTCAAAACCTGTGATAAAGGGCCGGCCCGGTGGCGCACTGCTATCTGCGCCACTTGGGAAGCGCGGCGGCGCTCCCGCCGAGGGTTCGGATCCCACATACAGACCGGTTCCCGCTCACTGGCTGAGCGAGGCACGGGAGCAACACCGAGGGTTGCGATCCCGTTGCCGGTCCTGGTCCAGTACGGGGGCGACACTGAGGGTTGCGATCCGTTGCCAGACACGGAAAAAGACAAAAAGGAAAAAAAAAAAAAAAACCTGTGATAAAAAGAAAATGTTAAAGTAAGCAAAGAAAAAAATTATATGTACAGAGAAACAAAGATAAGAGTGAAAGTATATTTCTCATCAGAAACAATACAAATAAGAATATAGTGGAACAACATCACTAAAGTACTAGAAAAAATTGTCAACAAAGAATTCTACAGTACAGAAGAAAAAAGTCTAAATGAAAGTGAAATGCTTTTCTAGATATACAACAGCTGAAAGAATCCATTGCTATCAAACCTGCACTGCAAGAAATGTGAAGGAAATATTTTAGTCACAAGGAAAAATGATACCAGATAGACAAGGTATCTACAAAAAGTAATGAAAAACATCAAAATGGTAACTTTGTGGGTAAATATACATGGTCCCTGGCTTATGATGGTTCAACTTCTGATTTTTCTACTTTATGATGGGATTATCAGGGTATTAAATGTGTTTTCAACTCACAGTATTTTCTACTTATGATAGGTTTATTGGAATGTAACTCCATCATACGTCAAGGAGTATCTGTATTTATTATTTATTTTCTATTATTGGAATGCCCTTAAAAAATAAATAGCCATTTAGAACAAGGATTGGGGCCGGCCCGGTGGTGCACTGGATAGTGCGCCGCTTGGGAAGCATGGCGGCTCTCCCGCCTGAGGGTTCGGATCCCACATACAGACCGGTTCCCACTCACTGGCTGAGCGAGGCGCGGGAGCAACACCGAGGGTTGCAATCCCGTTGCCGGTCCCCCGGCTGGTCCGGGGGCAACACTGAGGGTTGCGATCCGTTGCCGGACACGGAAAAAGACAAAAGACAAAAAAAAAAAAGAACAAGGATTGGTAAACTTTTTCTGAAAAGGGTCGGGTAGTAAATATTTTAGTCATAGTGGTCCATATAGCCTTTGTGGCAACTGCTCAACTCTACTATTATATTATGAAAGCTTCCATTAAAAATTATGTAAATGGGCCAGCCCGGTGGCGCACTCGGTAGAGTGCAGCGCTTTGGAGTGCGGCGGTGCTCCCGCCGAGGGTTTGGATCCCATATAGAGACTGGTCCGCTCACTGGTTGAGCACGGTGCGGGCGCGACCCCAAGGGTTGCGATCCCGTTGCCAGTCACGGTACGGGCGCGACACTGAGGGTTGCGATCCCATTACCGGTCACGAAAAAAGACAAAAAGGAAAAAAAAATTATGTAAATGAATTGGTTTGTTTGCATTACAGTAAAACTTTATTTACCAACAGTCAGCAGGCTAGTTCAGTCATGGAGCCTTAGTTTGCCAACTTCTGATTCAAAGCAAAAATAATAACAATGTAGTGTGGGAATTATAATGTTTGTAGAAGGAAGAGGTAGGTCTACAATGACATAAAGGCCAGAAGGTAAAAACTGGAAAACACTGTCATCAGGTTCTTACACTATACATAGAGCAGTGCAATGTTCCTTGAAGGCAGACTGTGCTAAGTTAACTAAGTGTACGATAATCTGTTAACAAAACAAAGAGTTGTAGTTAATACACAATAAATAAATACAAATTTTTCAAAAGTAGAATCATAAAAAAGAAAGCAAAAGAAAGCAGTAAAAAGGGAAAGGGAGCAAAGAACAGGTGGGACCAACAGAAAACAAATAGCAAGAAGACGCTCCACACGCTGATTAAAATGTCAATGGCAATAATGAAGGAAGGGACAACCCACAAGTTCAGATGGGTAATTTTAGTGGAATGATGAAAACTGTAAAGAATCAAGTAGAAATTAATACTAGGAATAAGAGCACAACTAGAGATGAAGAATGCCTCTCCCATGCACATCAGTAGACTTGACACAACTGAAAAAAAAGAACAAAGGGAACTTGAAAATGAGTCAATAGAAATTACCCAAACAAAAACACAAAAGAAAAAAACAGTGGAAATAAGAGCATCTAATAGCTATAGAATATTGTCAAAGAGTCTAATAAAAGTAATGAGACTTCAAATCACAGATCCAGATCCAAAAAGCTTTAGAAAACACCAAGCAGAATGTTAAACTTCTAAAAACAATGACAAAAAAGTCTTGAAGTCAGCTAGAGGAAAAAAGCCATGCTAAGTATGGAGAAACAAAGATAAGAATTAGGGCAGACATTTCATCAGAAACCATGCAGGCCAAAAGACAATGCAGTGATGTCTTTAAAGTGCTGAAAGAAAAAACATTGTCAATTCAGAATTTTAAAAGCTGAGAAGGAAAAAAGAGGAAGGAGGAAATAAAGGCTTTCTTATACAAATGAAAGCTCAGCTAATTCACTGCCATTAGATCTTTACTAAAAGAAATGTTCAAGGAAGTTCTTTAGGTAGTTGAATAGTACCAGACAGAAATTCGGATCTACACAAAGAAGTGAAGAGCACTGGAAATGGAATAAATAAAGCAAATATAAATTTTATTTTTTCTTATTTTTAATTGCTCTGTGATATTGTGAAAAGATATATTTGGTCTTCATCCCCGTCTCCTGACATACAACTCCTAAAATACTGAAAATGTCCAAAGTAACAAGAGTCTTTTTGTAAGCAAACATAGCTGGCAGCCCCTAGGTAGCTTCAGGATGGGGGCTGGTCACAGGGAACACTAAGGTGAGAATTTTAGTCCCACCCCCAACCTCCAGGGAGGGAAGAGGGCTGAAGGTTAAGTTGATCACTAGTGGCCAGTGATTTAGCCAATCATGCCTATGTAACGAATCCTCCATAAAATCCCAAGTGGCCAGGGGTTCGGAGATCTTCCAGATAGCTGAACATGGAGGTTCTGGAAGGGTGATGCACCCAGGGAGTGCATGGAAGCTCTGAGCTCCTTCCCCCATACTTTGCCCTACACATCTCTTTCTCTGCATCCTTTGTAATATCCTTTATAATAAACCAGTAAACATAAGTCTTTCCCTGAGTTCTGTGAGCTGCTCAAGCAAACAAGTCAAACCCAAGGAGAAAGTTGTGGGAACCCTGATTTATAGAAGTTCCAGAGGCCTGGACTTGTGATTGGCATCTGAAGAGAGGGCAGTCTTGGAGAATGAGCCCACAATCTGCAATATCTGATGCTATCTCCAGGTAGTGTCAGAACTGAATTAAATTAGAGGACACCCAACTGGTGTCTGCTGCAGAATTGGTTATTTGCTTGCTAGTGGGGAGAAATCCCCACACATTTTGCCACAGAAGTCAGAAGTCT
>NW_007733392.1:66574-69380 GCF_000696425.1 Galeopterus variegatus | reverse complement strand
AAAAAAACAGTGGAAATAAGAGCATCTAATAGCTATAGAATATTGTCAAAGAGTCTAATAAAAGTAATGAGACTTCAAATCACAGATCCAGATCCAAAAAGCTTTAGAAAACACCAAGCAGAATGTTAAACTTCTAAAAACAATGACAAAAAAGTCTTGAAGTCAGCTAGAGGAAAAAAGCCATGCTAAGTATGGAGAAACAAAGATAAGAATTAGGGCAGACATTTCATCAGAAACCATGCAGGCCAAAAGACAATGCAGTGATGTCTTTAAAGTGCTGAAAGAAAAAACATTGTCAATTCAGAATTTTAAAAGCTGAGAAGGAAAAAAGAGGAAGGAGGAAATAAAGGCTTTCTTATACAAATGAAAGCTCAGCTAATTCACTGCCATTAGATCTTTACTAAAAGAAATGTTCAAGGAAGTTCTTTAGGTAGTTGAATAGTACCAGACAGAAATTCGGATCTACACAAAGAAGTGAAGAGCACTGGAAATGGAATAAATAAAGCAAATATAAATTTTATTTTTTCTTATTTTTAATTGCTCTGTGATATTGTGAAAAGATATATTTGGTCTTCATCCCCGTCTCCTGACATACAACTCCTAAAATACTGAAAATGTCCAAAGTAACAAGAGTCTTTTTGTAAGCAAACATAGCTGGCAGCCCCTAGGTAGCTTCAGGATGGGGGCTGGTCACAGGGAACACTAAGGTGAGAATTTTAGTCCCACCCCCAACCTCCAGGGAGGGAAGAGGGCTGAAGGTTAAGTTGATCACTAGTGGCCAGTGATTTAGCCAATCATGCCTATGTAACGAATCCTCCATAAAATCCCAAGTGGCCAGGGGTTCGGAGATCTTCCAGATAGCTGAACATGGAGGTTCTGGAAGGGTGATGCACCCAGGGAGTGCATGGAAGCTCTGAGCTCCTTCCCCCATACTTTGCCCTACACATCTCTTTCTCTGCATCCTTTGTAATATCCTTTATAATAAACCAGTAAACATAAGTCTTTCCCTGAGTTCTGTGAGCTGCTCAAGCAAACAAGTCAAACCCAAGGAGAAAGTTGTGGGAACACTGATTTATAGAAGTTCCAGAGGCCTGGACTTGTGATTGGCATCTGAAGAGAGGGCAGTCTTGGAGAATGAGCCCACAATCTGCAATATCTGATGCTATCTCCAGGTAGTGTCAGAACTGAATTAAATTAGAGGACACCCAACTGGTGTCTGCTGCAGAATTGGTTATTTGCTTGCTAGTGGGGAGAAATCCCCACACATTTTGCCACAGAAGTCAGAAGTCTGTCTTCTGAGTTGTTGATTGTGCTGTGAGTGCAGAGGAAAGACTGCATTTTTCTCACTCACATACATAAAGCAAAAATAGTAGCAACATTTCATATGTTAGAGGCATATATAAAAGTAAAATGTATGACAACAATGTCACAAAAGATGAGGGGGAGGGTTTGGGAATATACAGTTATACGGTCCCTATACTAAGGTAAAATGGTGTAACATTATTTTAACTCTGATGTATTACATATAAATATTGTAAATCCTAAGGCGACAACTAAAAAGGATTCTTAAAAGTGATATAAATAACAAACCAGTATTAGAGATCAAATGGAGTTATAAAAAAGTCAATCAGGGGTTGGCCCCGTGGCTCACTTGGGAGAGTGCAGTGCTGATAGCGCTGAGGCCACGGGTTCAGATCCTATATAGGGATGGCCGGTGCACTCACTGGTTGAGCGTGGTGCGGACGACACTGAGCCAAGGGTTGTAATCCCCTTACTGGTCAAAAAAAAAAAAAGCCAATCAGCAAGAAGAGGAAAAGTAATAATAAATGACACAAATAGGAAACATCTAGTAAGATGGGATAAAGTTAACCCTACTGATAATTACAAGATTTAAAATTAATCATACTGATAATTACACTAAATGTAAACTATCTAAACACACCAATGAAAAAACAAAGATTCAACAGGATAAAAGTTAAGCAAATCCCAAATATATGCCATCTATGACAAATCAGCTTTAAAGATAAATTAATAGATAAGTTAAAAGTAAAAGAATGGAAATAGATATGATATGTAAACACACAAAAAAAAGAAAGCTGGAGAAGCTATATTGATATTGGGAAGTGTAGACTTAAGAATGATAAATATGACAGGGGATAAAGCAGAATAGTGCCTAATGGTGAGAATATCAATTTTCCACAAAGAAATAACAATCCTAAATATGTATCTCCCTAACAACAGAATTTAAAAATACTTAAAGGAGAAATAGGCAAATCCACAATTATATTTGAAGTCTTCCAAACTCATCTTTCATAACTGATAGAAAAAGTAGACAGAAAATAAGTAAGGATATAGAAGAACTGAGCAACACAACCCAACAACTCGACCTGACATTTATTCATCACTTCATCCAACAACAGCAGAACGCACATTTTCTCAAATACACATGGAATATTCATCAAGATAGACCATATTCTGTGCCATAAAACAAACATTAACAAATTTAAAAGAATAGAAATAAGTTACACAGCATATGTTCAATGAATGGTATATAGAAAATTCTCAAAGATTTGGAAATTAAACAATGTACCTCTAAATAACCCACAAGTCAAAGAAGTTTCAAGGGAAATTTTAAAATACTGTGAACTCGATGAAAAAAATGTATCGAAATTTCAAAATTAAACATAAACCCACTGTATGATCCAGCATTCAACTCAGGTATTTACTCATGAGGAAAAAAGAAAAAAGAAAACTATGTCCATACAAAGACTTGTACATGTCCAATGTCTATCAAAGGAGAATAGAC
>NW_007733392.1:62317-65920 GCF_000696425.1 Galeopterus variegatus | reverse complement strand
GGAATATATATGATTCCATTCATGTAAAACTCTAGAAAATGCAAACTAATCTATAGTGACAGATCAGCGGTTGCCTGGGGATAGATGGTGCAATGGGACGGGGGAGAGAAGGAGAGATTATAAAAGGGCCCAAACACTTAGGGGTGATGGCTATGTCCACTATCTTCATTATGGTGATAGTTTCATGGGTGTATGGGTATGTCAAAATGCATCAAAATTACGCACTTTTAAATATACACAGTTATTGTATGTCAACCTCAACAAGGCTGTTAAAAAATTAAAATTAATTAGGGAAATTCATGTGAATTTATATTAACTGAGTTGGCTTCAAGTAGATATCTTGCTGAACTCAGGATCTGAGCATAAGCCACCACCACCCTCTGCCCCATCCTTCCTAGCACACACAAGAAAAAATATGGGGGATTTTATTAAAGCTGGACTCCTTCATAAAATTTTGATTGAAGGTCTAGAGATTAAATTGATATTACTAGCTTCAAACAAAAAAAAAAGTCCCAGAGGGAACAGTCTTGAAGACAAATATAATCCAAAAGAATAGCTATCATCCTTAACCTTTACATTTAGTATCTTTCAGCCTTTTTACTATTTCTCTCTCTCTCTGAACCATAATTACCAGCAACAGCATCAAGTTCTCTCTTTTCCATTATGTCATAGGGTCTTTTTTAAAAAAATTGTCCAGATCCACTATTAATATGCTGTGTTACCTCATGATTAAGTAGTTTTCACTTTTTATTCACAATAAAAAGTTCAGACTGGGCAGTTTTGTCACTGCTTATCCTCCATCTAGGGAAAAATCATCCCATATTTGGCAGCAAGATCAGCTAGTAACTCATGATAACGTTGCAACAGGCCTTGCCTGCTAGTGGGCACACCCCTGTTTCAAGAAGGCTTTGGAACCATGGAGCCCATACAGTGCCATGACTCACTCAAAACAATGAACCAGGCCATGAATATCTGGAGGAAAATGTATAATTTTGCAGCCCATCTGCATCCATTCAATTATGTTAGCATTCATGACCAATGTATTAAATTGAACATCCTAATGATATTTGCCGTTCCTGGTTTCTAGTTGATTTCCTCAAAGAATTAGCCTTTCGTTTTTCTAATTTTGGGGAATATTAAGAACTGTTCTCTACTTAACTAAATGCAGCCTTATGAATGCTTCCTCCTCATAAGGCAGCCCCTTGTGCTCCTCCACCCATTTGATAATTCAGTTTTAGGAAAATAAATGCTTTCCAGCTGAGGGCTGGGGCTCAGGCTCACAAGTGTTTGAGCTTTGCCATCCCACCTTCCACAGAGGGAGGCTCACTGGTGCTGCATGCTCGTCAGCTCCTGTTGGATGGCCAGGCAAATAGTCTGTGGTTAGGAGTCACACAATAGACCCTGACAACTGATTATTGCCATTTGGAACCCCAAATCTCAAAGGTATATTTCCTCTTTTTTATTTGTTGTTACTGCTGAAGCTTCATCCCACGGTTTGTTGCGGCGGTTCTTATTTCTTAAGGCAACTACTGTCTGCTTTTGGTTGAGCTTCTTTAGCTTGTTCATTATATTGCCATGTTATTAAAGGCACCAAGAAAACAGTTTGTGTTTTTCCTTTCCTAAATGTCAGCTTCCCCTGGACCTGTATGCTCAGGTAAGTGGAATTTTCCAGTACAAATGTTCCCTAGTCTTCTTATCCTTGATTTGGCAGCTAATTGACCCATCATCCTTTACTCTGTCTAAGTTATTTGCAATGCCTGAACATTTCTGAAAAGTAAAAAATCATGGCCTAAAAACACTTTTTAAGAGAAATTATAACTTGCCCTCTCCACTTTACTAGAAAGGAAGAACTGAAGTGATTTGATGGCAAACGGTGTTGCCACTCTTCTTAAAGAAAGAATCCCTTTGGATGGCTGTCTTAGCCATAGAAACTTAGACATCTTCTTCAGGATGATCCCTTAGGTTCTCCTGTTTTCTCACTGGTATTAATAAAAGCAACCACAGATCCTTGCCCAACAATTTATTATGGATTTGTACAACTCTCATTTGAAATTTGCTTTATAATATATTTGTATAGTAACTTAAGAACAATCAGAACAGGAGACACCTCCAGGATTTTCTGAAATCTCCATTTCTTGTTAGGGATTCAGTGACAACATGTAGGGTACAGTCATTTGCTGACCCACAAGTATCACAGACTGAAATCATCCCAGATATATGTACAATCAATGAGTTCATTGTATATCTATACCCCTGAAACACATAAGAAATACAGCTGGCCACCTCTGAGAACAGAGCTAAGCAGATATTTGTTAACAGAGGGCTGCTCTGGGTGATATTCCCAGAGGTAGGGATAACACGTACCAAACTTCCCTTTCACTTCCAAAACGCAAATCAATGGACCTGCCTTACATTAATTTACCTAAACTCTTCTTGACCCTATTTATATTTTGAGCCTGTGTGATCTCCTGGGGTAATGAATCTGAGAACCACTGTTTAAGAGGATTAATTTTGTTGCCCGTAGGAAAATAGAAATGGAGTGAGATGAATCATTCAGGCAGAATCATTGTGCTGCAAGCCAGATCAAAAGTTTCTCTGAGCCTACCCGCATACCTGTGCCCCTCCCACTATTACAGAGCATCTGTTTGTGCCCAGCCTGGTGGGTTGAAGCAAACATACAGCTTTTTGCTCCGCCAGCTGTATTTTCCATCTTAATTTGAAATTCATGCTGAAGCTAGAGCTAATATGTTCAGCTCTGGTATGCAAGCCCTTAATCTTTCTTTTGGTAGAAGAAGTTGTTGACATCTTTCTTAAAAAAATACTTACTACTACCTGTAAAGCTACTTTGTACCAAGGTGGTGTTCAGAGTAAATAAAACAGGTGAGGTTCTGAACTCTTGGGGAACTCAGTGGGTAAAAGAAGCAAAAGCAGGCAGACAAATAAATAGAAATTTACACTAGATATAAAACATGAAGTAACTATGCAGAGACATCAGTAAATTAAGAAGAGTGTACTAAATATTTACAATATATACCAGAACTACCCTGCCCTGCAAGTGCCATAGTTGGATGGATGGATGGATGGATAGATGGAAGGGTAGATGGATGGAGAGAGAGTGGGAGATGTTCTTCATATATGCTACTAAATATTTACAATATATACCAGAACTACCCTGCCCTGCAAGTGCCATAGTTGGATGGATGGATGGATGGATGGATGGAATGGATGGGTGGATGAATGATGGGTGGATGGATAGATGGAAGGGTAGATGGATGGAGAGAGAGTGGGAGATGTTCTTCATATATGCTCAGGAACTGGGAGAAAATTTAAAGAGGGTCTATGACTTGCTTCTAAATCTGGTAATACTAATGAAGGGATAAACAGTGCTCAGTAGATTTGCTACGAAAGGAAAATTCATATTGGGCACTGCATTTTTAAGAGAATTAGTCTGTTATAGAGAAATAGACAAAATAAAATAAAAATAACTGCAATGGAAATAGAAGAGGTAAGGGGAATTGGGGTCTGGGGTGTGTGTGTAAGGGGGAGAAGACAGGGAAGAAAGATCTGGGGAACAGAGATGTCTGGTAAAGATCTTGGGAACTG
>NW_007733392.1:27674-61792 GCF_000696425.1 Galeopterus variegatus | reverse complement strand
TCTCATATTGTTTCTTTATCACTTATTGGGTAGGTATCATCCATTCTGTCATTTATTTTTTTTTTAACAAGTGTGCTATAATAGCCATAGATCATTACTGTTTCGAGTATTGGGCTTTGATCTGTATGTTGAAGATAATAATACCTACTTGTAGCTTTGCTTTAAAGATTAAATGCAACAATGTTTATAAAGCATTTTGCACAGTGCTTGGTTCATAGAAAAAATACACAGAAATAGCAGCAATTGCTGTTAATAACTCTCCTTATTCTCTGACAAATGATCTTGCTGCAGTCTCCACTGCTCCCCCTGAAAGCATCAGACTAGCCCGACCATATCTTCACTCAGGCTGTTGTTTTCTCTGGGGATAATCTTGTTCCTCTCAGTCTAGGCCCTGCCCGTTTGAAGTTCTACCTTCTTGAAATCTTTTTACATAACCTCCCCATATACTTTGTCATAAACAATCCCTCCTCATTTTAGCATTCCTGAGGACATACTCATCCTCAGTTTTAGCTGGTCTTGAACTGTCACTTCATTTTGCTATGCATGCTGAGCACTGTCTGCAGTTCTGTTGTAAATTCCTTGAGATCAGGTATTTGGTTGTGCCATCCGTGGCTGGGCATACAGAACCCATTTACTGTGTTGAATTGAACAGTCATGTGCATATAAGAGTCACTCGGTAGACCCCAAGTTCCGTGAACACAAGGGCCTTGTGGGGGGGATTCATCTAAATCTCCCCAGGACCTAGAACAGTACCTAAAACATAGTAGGTGCTTGTATTAGATTGCTAGGGCTGCCGTAGAAAGTACCGCAGACTGGCAGTTTAAACAACAGAAATTTATTTCCTCACAGGGTTGATTTCTTCTGAGACCTCTCTCCTTTGCTTGTAGATGACCTTCCCTCCTTGTGTTTTTGTCTTAATCTCCTCTTCTGCTCACCCTAATGGCCACTTCTTAACTTAATTACCTCTTTAAGACCGTATCTCCAAATACAGTTACATTCTGAGGTACCAGGAGTTAGGACTTCTACATAAAAATTGGGGGGAGGGGCAGGGGGTGCACAGTTCAGCCCATAACAGTGCTTGATAAATATTTGTTGAATAACTGATTGGCTTCCTGCCCAACATCTCCTCACTGCCTAATCCAGCATTATTGCTTAGTGCCGTCTGACATTTATTAAGCAACTATTATGTTACTGTCTTAGGTGGCTGTGGTAGGAAGATAAGTAGGCTATGGTTTCTGCCTGAAGGAACTTGCATTCTAGCAGAAAAAGCCACTGCACACAGTTTCAATAAATAGAACATAAACTAAGTTAAGCATATGCACTGGGGGATATGAGAGACAGAAGAAAGCCATCTACCCCAGCAGGGGGTTCAAGGAAGGCTTCCTTGAGGAGATCGTTTCTGAAGTGAGCTTTAAAAGATGAAGAAGAATTTTCTAGGAAAGAAAGGCAAGAGAGAATTGATTTTAGTATTAGGTGATCACACTGTCTGCAGAGTGGTAGATGGATTTAAGACAGGCGCAGCATTAGAAGCATGGAAAAAAAATAAACACACAATTACAATAGTTCAAATGAGAGTCAAAGGAATTTGGCCAGTGGTAGCTGATGCAAAGCAGTCAGCAGGTATGAGAAACATTTTAAGGATAAAAATCCATGGGCCTTCTTGGTTAACTGAATATGGGGGTGATGGAGAAGCAGAGGCGTTAAGTACAAGATAGCTGAAAGGGAAGGAGTGCTGAAGAATTTATGGCCATGTTTTATTTTTTTTTTTATTTTCATTTTTTTGTCTTTTTTCGTGTCCGGCAACGGATCACAACCCTCAGTGTCACGCCCGTACCGGACCGGGACCGGCAACGGGATCGCAACCCTCGGTGCTGCGCCCGCACCTCGCTCAGCCAGTGAGCAGGAACTGGTCTGTATGTGGGATCCGAACCCTCAGCGGGAGCGCCGCCACGCTTCCCAAGCAGCGCACTGTAGCAGTGCGCCACCGGGCTGGCCCCTGGCCATGTTTTAAAACCACTGTAATCAGCAGCACATGGAAACTTGGGAGAAATTGGGAAGTATTTGCAATATTGGGATTCACCATGGGTGGGTGTGTGCATGTTAGGGAAGAAAACGCCCTAATACAAATGATCTGTACGCATCAAAAGATTTTCTGAAATCTGGCTTTCATCATTCATCTACTCAAATTTAATATATGACCAAGCTTTGGGAAAATGTTCTCTAGTAAGATTACAATTTTTAAAAGATGTAAGCACATCGTAGAAAAAGGTCCCAGTTTGGGGGGCAGAATTTGAAAAGAACAATTTTTTTTTTTTGCCACCCAATGTGTTATCCATGCCTACTAAAGAGAGTATGCATTAAAATAACTAACTGTCAATATCCCAATCAATGTGGAACCCCATGGTGAAATCAATAATAGTGACCCCAAAGCAATAACCTTTGGAGTTCAGGACTCTTCTGCCTCACACATTATGTCCAATTGACTTAATAGAAAATGTCCAGGTGAAAACTAAATAGTTCGATTCCTGGAAAATCATTAGGAGTTAAGTAATTAAACAATCACTCACTTATTAACTTTTCCAGGTACTTTGGTCACGCTTGACAACACCAAGATTGCCTGGTAATTATATAAATCATTCCTATTCCCTGCTTAGTAGTTACCCCAAAAATATATTTTTATAAAGACTAGATAGCAGACAGGGACATAACCTTCAAAGCAAAAGGGCCAGGAATAGGGTGATCAGTTCTCCTGAAGAACACTGCTAATTCAGAAAACTGTTGGGAGCAAGCAAGCAGCATGGAGTGATGGAAACGACGATTTGTTTCCTGTGTTTGAAATCTTAATGATAAGCATGAGCATTTCATAATTAGAGATAACAAAGTTATTGTTATTTAAAAATGAAAAGAAAACAGAAAGAAAAAACCTGGATGAAGAAAAAAGCACAGGTGACAAAGTCAGAATGTCCTGGTTCAATTCTTCATTCTACACCTTACTAGCTGTGTGACCTTGGTCATGCTACTTAGCTGCTCTGGGATTCAGTGTTCTCATCTTTAAAGTAGAAATGCTTACCTCAAATTGTTGGTGCAGTATTAAAAGAGCTAATATATGTGAAGCATTCAGCATGACGCCTGTCAGAGGGAATGCTCAGCAAGGGTTGCTTTTTGCTGCTATTACTAGAGTTGGGCTCAGCTCAGATCACAGTTCAAATCCCTGTTCTACTTACTAGCGAGTATGTCCTTGGGCCAATCATTTTACTTCTGTAAGCCTTGTTTGTTGGTTGGTTTTTAAGATATGTAAAATGGGACAAGATTACCGATCATGCAGGGCTTCAGAGGACAGAGCAGACACTTAAGAAATGATGGCTATTATGCATAAGCGCTTCAGAATGGATTTTATCTTCTACATCGATTTGCCTTCGTCTTGTCTGTTACTCAGGCTCCGTTCATTCCTTAGTACTGCCCTGCCCACACTGGCACTGGTAGGAGACCCTCTTCTTAAAGAAAAGATGTTTCCTTTATTTTATGTGTCTGTGGAAAGGCCCTCTTCTATGTGCCTGCCTTCAGACTGTCCTGGAAGCACATCATGGGGACCTCCACAAAACATGAGGAAAAAGACAAAAGTCATGTCTGTGAATGAGAGGACAGAGATGATCTCAGACACATTCTGTAGATGTTTCCCCATTTTTACCAACACAGTCTCTGTCATATTAGAATGTACTGTTAACCATCTGGCTTCCATCTAACCCTAAAATTTAGTCAGACACAAGCAATGGGACAATATTATCTGAACTGTATAAAGAGAATAACATAAAAATATAAAACCAAAAGTGAAAAAGTAATTAGATGTGACTACATTAGTTTTATTTATTTATTTTAACGTCTTTATGGCAAAAAGACAACAAAAAAAATAAAATGTTGAATGATACATGGAAAAGTATTTGCAATATTATGGCAGTCGAAGTGTTAATGCCCTCAATATGTAAAGAGGACTTCTTACAAATCATTAATATGAAAAAGACCAATATCCCAATAGAAAAAGGGGGAGGGGCAGAGGATATAAACAGGAAATTCACAAAAGAAGACATACAAATGAGGAATAAACATGAAATATGATGAACTTTAGTAAACAAATTAAAACAATGAAATTTTATCAAATGGTCAAAGATTTTATAAACAGGATTCCTGGTGTTGATGAGGGCAGGAGAAAATGGTACTTTGTATACTGTTTTAACAACACTTTGTATACTGTTTAACAACTCCCAGCGCCGCACTTTCCCGAGTGCGCCACGGGCTCGGCCCTGAAATTTTAATAGTATGCATGAATCAGTTTCATAATTAGAAATAATTAGTCAGGTTATTGTTATTTTTAAAGTTGCACTTTCCCGAGTGCGCCACGGGCTCAGCCCTGAAATTTTAATGGTATGCATGAATCAGTTTCATAATTAGAAATAATTAGTCAGGTTATTGTTATTTTTAAAGTTTATGAAGAAAGAAAAGATCTGGGTGAAGAAAAAAGTACTACTAGCTTTTGGACTCAGGTATTTGTGGTTTGTTTCTTGAAAGTAGCCCCTTACTCTGCTGTCAAATGCTACAAACAAGGCAGCCACACCTCACCGTCGGTGGTTGAAAAGGCACAGTCCAGGAGTCGGCAAAAGCATTTGTCCAGAATTCAGAGAGGAGCCTCTCCCAACACCCAGCCTTGTAGTTTTGGCTGCAATGTCCTTCCCTTCCTTCAACCACCTGGCAGTAACACACCACTCATCTGTGAACACCCAACTCAACCTCATCTCCTCTGGCAGCGTCCCCAACCCTGGCACTTCTCTTCTATGTCCCTGCTACACTTGTTTATTCCTCTTGCAACACCATCTCTCTTGGGTTCTAAATGACCCATTTACTTGCCTGTCTCATCCACTCTCAAGCACTCCTTGAAAGCAGGAAGCATGTTTTATTCAGCTGCTCTGCCCAGGCCCAGCAGAAGCTCAATAAATGCCTATGAATGAACAAGCAGACAGTAGCAGCTTTGTCCAGGGCTTTGCCACACAGCAACTACTGTGCCCTAAGAAAGCCTCCCACACCCCAAGTTCTCCTGCAGCTGGTTTGGCCTAGCCCTCCAGGTGAGTCGGGCACTCTTCAGATATCCAATTCACATGACTGCATCAAGGTCTCAGGGATGGACACAGACCTCCCAAACATCAGGGTGGCTAAGAGGTGTCACCCTCATGCATCCTCTGACTGCCTCCAACCCTCTGTATTCAAACAGAAACAAGATAAGAGACCAGTTTAAAGTCACACCAAAGCTTCTGAGGCTTGTCATGTGTCCAGACACCAAAGCTTTTTGAAGGGAGAGGCAGTATTCCTCCAATCCACATTTTACCAGTGAGTGGAGAACACATACCGATCCTCACCACCATGCAGGCAGAGCCTCCTCACACAGGAAACACTCTGGACAGCCCCACAGCTACATACTCTTACTCTGAACCCTTCAGCCCACGGGCTCCCAGCTGGATTGATGCCAAGAAAGCCCTGGGCAGCCCAAGGCATATAAATGTTACCTGAACATAGAGGAAGAACAAAAACTGGGAAGTCATGCGTGCTGACAGATTGGCAATGTTTTTATCTGATTCAGTGAGTTCCTCTGAGGTTTAGCAGGAATGCAAACACTAAGCTGTTCCACCTGAGCTGAGTTTTGAAAATGCTGTTGCTTTGGAATCAGAACTGTGGAAAATGGTAATGTTTCCATTAACAATAAGAAACAGTGTTGGAACAGTGTCTTTCTAGCGCTTCAAAAGGGTGACGGGGTCCAGGAGTGAGACTCTTGGGAAGCACATGGGCAACACTGAGCTTCCAGTTCATTCTCTCCCTGCTCCTCTTCCTGCCTAACAGGGACTTCACTTATAGGGATATATTTTATGGAAATAATCCAAAATATGGGGGGTGGGCGGGTCTTGCATTATTTTTATTAGGAAGGAAGGATCAGCCTAAAAACCTACCCTTGAGGAATATTTAAGAAGTCGATGTAATTTTACTGAAGAGATTATTGTGACTACATTAAAATGATTTTGAATAGTATGCAACATGGAGAATGTTTATGTATGACTTTAGGAGAAAATACAGAATACTAACACATTATAAACACACAACCTTGGGAAAGACAGAAAAGTATAAAGACAAAAGTAAAACAAAAGTTAATAATCCAATCACCCAGGGAATTACTATTAACATGAATATTTTCTTCCAGTCATTTTCCTGATCATGTATGCACACATATACACAAACATGTTATTTTAATAAAATAAAACTGAGGTCTCATGCTTTATACTTATTTTTATACCTTTTTTTACAAAACATTTTATTCATGGGCATTATATAATCTTTAAAAACATGATTTTCAATACATTCATAGAAATCTGTCATGTGAACATCTTACAATTTATTAGGTTGAACCATATTAAATGACAAATGTTTTGTAGGTCAACATTTGTCATTTATCAGTAATTTTATATGGTTCAACTTAATATTTATCTAATTTCAATTTGGAGCACTTGAGTTATGTTAATTATTAATAATGAAATCACTATAAATAACTAGTGCCTCTTTACTTATTTTATTTGGATAACATGTACAGAAGAATAGTAGATAAGCACATTTTTAAGGTCCCTCAAATATTTTTCCATATTGTCCTTCAGAAAATTTGTACTGATCTACATTTTTATAGCAATGTTTGTCAATTGTTTTTACTGCACTCCAAATGCAAGAAACTCCTTATATTTTCTATTTAACACACATAGCAGTGTCTGTCAATTGTTTTTACTGCACTCCAAATGCAAGAAACTCCTTATATTTTCTATTTAACACATAATATTTCAGGACAAATTTCATTTTTCCTTTGTGGCTATTTAAGATAACAGTCTTTCCAGAATAATAGTGAGTGATTTATCACATCAAAGCTTGTTGGGGTCAAGAGAAAAAACTTCCTTTTGAAGCCTTCTACCTGGGCAAATCAAAATTGGGTATCGGTTCTGAAGTCTGGAGTAAGAAACAAAGAGGATAGGTTCTTGGGCAAAGTAGATACAGCAATGGAAAGAAACAGAGAATCTGAAATTCCAAAGTTAAGTTCAGAATTCCCAACGGTAGGCTAGAGAGGTGATGGGAGCCCACCAGTTCAGACTGGAACAGGGTGAAGACAAGAGTATGATCCCTAGTAAAAGTGAGTTCTTGGAAGTCTTTGGAGTCTGGCTGTGGCCAGTGATGCCTCTCACTGCTAGAGTAAGCCCTGTATCCCAATCGGCATCCACCTCCCTACAGAGACCTCGCTGTCACAAAATCATAAGGTGACAGGGTGCTGGGTGATAGGTAAAGTCTGTAGAATCAGAAATTATAAAAATTTGGGAAGCAAATAATTTAGAGGGTATCCTTCTAGGGGGATTTCTACTAGCTCCTTTTAATGTAAGCAGCAAATCACCCACTAGTTCATATAAACATCCTCACAGGGCTAGTAAGTAAATCCTCGGCCATTTTGACTATCTTCCCCCTAAAAGAGAGAGAGAAGTACTGGGAGGGTTACAGAGTCTTGAAGGGCCCAGAACAGCCAGGGGACTGCCTGGGACCTTTGTAAAGAGAACCGAAAGAAGGACTTTGTTTTCCAGAAAATGGCCCAAAGAAAAGACAGAAAATCTCTAGCCAAAGTGACTCAAGGCCAACTAAAACACCAAGCTGAATAAAAATACAAAGGCCTTTCAAGAGAGGCTCCATAATGTGTGCGTGCAAGTGCTTCTTTGAGGCATGGCAAGTCCCTGGTTCCTAATAAAATTCCAGACTCTACAAGTTTGCTTGGCTGGGGACTCTTCTAGGAGCAGAATACAGAGCTCTCCCGGAACCCGTTCAAAGACTTTTTCACAAACTGCCACATTCCCACCAGCAGCAAGTATGCCATCAGCAAAGATACTTAAACCAGCAAACCAGCTTGGTCTAGCTCACCAATGCACCCAGATCTAATTTTCCTTCTCTCAGCTCTTCAGCTATAAACACACTCAAGCTGCAATAATTCAGTTTCACACATCACCAACAACTAAGTTTTATACTTGTCAAAGATTAATGAATTTCTTTTGAGCTGTGAGCCAAGGTGTGGAACTGACCCTCATCCCTGTGCAGTTGTCCTTCCTTCCAGCCTTTCAGATTCCTGTCCTATCACGTGTCAACACAACATAAAAACAGACAGGAAACAGAAAATGGGCCCTGAAGCTTTCGCATTTCAGAAAAGATCAGGAAACTCAACTTTCCTTTCTCTAAAAAATGTTCCTTCTCCTACATCTGATTCAGAAGGCATGCGTGCAGAACTAACCCCACACAGAACTTCTTAATCATATATAATAACTTTTTCTTTTATAGTTTCTCTTCATATAGAAGCTTGCATCAGTGGTTCTTATATTCTTCTCATGAATACTGATTTCGGCATCTGACATATCTCCATAGATAACAATTTCCCCTGGCCATCACTGGATTCGTGTACATTAGTATTACATTAGAAAACTTCATCTGAAATGAGCATCGGAGTTTAGAGTTTCTGGAAGACCCACTTAAACCTTAGAGACCATCTCTAGGTTTATTACCTATTTTCAGGAGCCTTGGACAAAATTTTCTCTCCTATTCTTAAATGTTACATCACAGAATTCAGACTAAGCCCTTCAAATAATGCTAATGAGTTTGAAGCAGAATTATGCCTGATGTGAGTTTTTTTTTTTTTTTTTTTTTTTTTGTCTTTTTTCGTGACCGGCAATGGATCGCAACCCTCAGTGTCGCGCCCGTACCGGACCGGGACTGGCAACGGGATCGCAACCCTCGGTGTTGCGCCCGCACCTTGCTCAGCCAGTGAGCGGCCGGTCTGTATGTGGGATCCGAACCCTCGGCGGGAGCGCCGCCGCACTCCCAAGCGGCGCACTGTAGCAGTGCGCCACCGGGCCGGCCCCTGATGTGAGTTTTTTAAATACATTATATTTATGTCTAGTCTGCTTACGTTGTTTTGTGGTGATTTGTATAAGTGAAACCCAGGTGGAGCTTAACTGAGATTAGATTTTTTCCAAATATACTCTTAGCCCCAAATTATTGAACTCCCATGGGAAATGGTCAGATCACACTTTCCCATTTTAGAAGAGAAGAAACAGGCTTTATTTTAAACTATTTTTCCACTTCCAGTATAACCAAAAAAGCTCCAGAACCTAGCCTTCAATGGATAATAACTACAAAGCATGGACAAATTATACAAACAAAAATCAAATATCCAAAAGTACTAGAGAGTGAATTCAAGCAGAAAAATTCTGGAAGGGAGATGAAATTTGATAGAAGGAACTGGTGCAGAGTGAGTTCATTTTTATGCCTTCTGCCCAAAGGCAGGTCAAAGTCAGTGCCAAACAGGGTGACCAAAACTCTAGTAGAAAAACCAAGTCTTTATAGACAAAAGAATCCAAGGGTAGAATTTGGGGCAACCACAGCTACTGGAAAGTGAGCAGGAAAATCCAAAAAGGAATGCACCAGAGAGGAGGAGCCCTAAATTTTGTACATATACTCTTCCCAATTATCTGGATGATCCCTGAGTCACATATACATTTGGTACACTAAAAGCACCTCAGCAAAAAAGAAACAAACAAACAAACAAAAAACTAAACTGGAAGTTGAGCTACCACACAACAGAGTATGCAGTTTGAGTCACCAAGGTAATTATCTGCTGAAGCAAAACATCAACAGTCTTCAGAAGAAAATAATAGAATTCAGAGTATCTACAACCAATCATTCATAATGTCCAGGGTAGAATACGAAATTTCTCACCCTATGAAAAAACTATCTTCAATGAAATAAAGGAAAATATTCTTATAATGAGTTAAAAGACAATATCTCTGCTGAGAAATGGAAATTATATAAAAGAACTAAATAGAAATTTTACAACTGAAAAATACCATATCTTAAATTAAAAATTCACTGAATATGATTAACAGTAGAATGGAAAAATACAGAAAGTCAGTAAACCTGAATGCAGATAAATAGAAATGATCCAATCTGAAAGTCAGAGAGAAAAAAGATTCAGAAAAAAATAAATAGATCCGTGGAATCCATGGACCTATCGAATAATAACGAAAGGTCTAACACATGTGTTATTGGAGTCTTAGGAGGAGAGGAGAATTGAGAGAGGGTATTAAAAAATATTTAAAGACACAATGGCTAAAAGGTGGCCAAATTTGGTAAAAGACTTAAATTTACAAATCCAAGAAGCTTAGTGAACTCCAAACAGTAAAACTACTCATAGTCTCATCATAGTTAAACTGTTGAAAACTAAAGATAAAGAGAAAATCTTGAAAGCAGTAGGGTAACACAATACATTACAAACAGGAGAACAATGATTCAAATATACTGACTTCTCATTCAAAATTATGGAAGCCAGAAGAGAGTGGAACAACATCTTTAAATAAGTGAAAAGCAAAAGAAAACAAATAATCAAAATACCTTTTATTACTGAGTTCATATCCAGTGAAAATATCATTCAAAGATAAAGCAAAATAAAGATATTTTATATAAAATAAAACTAGGAGAATTTATTGTTAGTTGATCTGCACTATAAGAAAAGCTAAAGGAAATTCTGCAGGCTGAAAGAAAACAATACCAAATGGAAACTCAGATTTAGAAAAAGGAATGCAAAACATCAAAAATGTTAAATATCTGGGTAAATATAAAAGAACTTTTCCCCCTTATTTCTTTAGAATTCATAAGACTGTTTACAAAAGAAGGTATTGTCTCATGGGGTTCATAATGTATGTTAATATAGTACATGTGATAACTATAACACAAAGGACAGGGAGGCAGAATGGATTTATACAGGTGTAAGGTTTCTACATTTTATATGAAGTGGTTCAGTATTAACTCTAAGTAGTGGGCCGTGAAAAGCTGTATATTGTAACTGTGATAAATTGTATATTGTAATCCCTAGAATAACTACTAAAAATAATGCAGAAAAATATATCTAAAAATACGATAGACTTTTTTTTAAAAGAATTCAAATGTTCCAAAAGAGGAGAAAAAAGGAAGAACAGAGAAACAACAACAATAATAATAAAATGGTATACCTAAATCCAACCATAGTAGAAACTGTTGGAATGAATTTTTTTTTAAAAAAGACCCACTTATAAGAAATTCACTTTAAATCTTATAAGGAAGCCAAGAAACAAAAGAAGAGAATCAGTCTAAACCATAAAACAAAAACAAAACAAAACAAAAAGTGGATTTACGAAGAAAACTTCACAAATCTTCACAAAAGTTTTTGAGAAAATAGCCTCCGTAAACTTTTCAGACTTTATGCTTCAAAACCAAGTACACAATTCACTGATTTTAGCCAGACACCAAGACAATTTTCCACATTCTACATTATTTTCATTAACATATAAAGAATTACTTCACATGCAAGTGGGAACATCATTAGTCTTTTTTTCTTTCCTTCTTGATCCCTTTCTTGCCTTTCCTAAACCCAATCACCAGGCAAGGTGTGTGTACCTCTGTTTTTTAATACACATTTTCAAAAATTCTTGCACACTCTTTATTTGAACACTATAATCTTAGTTTCATTTTGAGGGAGTAGGAAAGGTGGGCTCTGATTGAGTTCTATTTCTGAACTAAATTAAATCAAGTGGCTCTAGTTTTTATGATCTATCTTACTGTTTTCTAGATGGATTATCATCTTATAATTGACCATCTTTTTTTCCTTTGTCCACACAATTCTAGATGCTTCTTGACTTACAATGGGGTTACATCCCAGTTTCATGAACATGGAATATATCTTCATTTATTTAGTTCTTCCTTGATTTCTTTCACCAGAGTTTTGTAGTTTTCCTCATGTAGATCTTGTACATATTTTGATGGATTTATATCTAAGTATTTAATTCTGTGGGGTACTAATGTAAATAGTTTTGTGTTTTTAATTTCAAATTTCACTTGTTCACTACTGGTATATAGAAGAGTGATTGACTTTTGTGTATTAACCTTGTATCCTGCAACCCTGCTATAATCACTTATTAGTTCCAGTAGGTTTTGTTTGTTTGCTTAATTTTTATTGTCAATTCTTTGAATTTTCTCATAGACAATCATGTCATATGAAAACATAATTCTTTTTATACACTGTTGGATTTAATCTGTTAATACTTTGTTGAGGATTTTTGTATTTATGTTCATGAGAGATATTGGTCTGTAGCTTTCTTTTCTTATAATGCCTTTGTTTGTTTGGTACTAGGGTAATGCTGGCCTCATAGAATGAGTTAGAAAATATTTCCTCTGCTTCTGTCATCTGAAGTAAACTATAGAGAATTTGTATAATTTCTTCCTTAACTGTTTGGTAGAATTCACCAGTAAACCCATTTGGGCTTGGTGCTTTCTGTTTTGGAAGGTTATTATTGATTCCATTTCTTTAATACATATAGGCTTGTTCAGAGTGTCCATTTCTTCTTGTGTGAGTTTTGGCAGATGGGGTCTTTCAAAGAATTTGTTCATTTCATGTAGGTTATTAAATTTGTGGGCATAAAGTTGTTCATAGTATTTCTTTATTCTTTATTATCCTTTTAATGTCCATGGTATCTGTAGTGATGTCACCTCTTTGATTTCTGATATACTTAATTTGTGTCCTCTCTCTTTTTTTCTTAGCTGGTATAGGGGCTTATAGATTAAATTGATCTTTTCAAAGAATCAGCTTTTGGTTTTGCTCATTTTCTCTGTTGATTTTCCATTTTCAGTTACATTTATTTCTGCTCTAATTGTTATTATTCCTTTCTTCTGCTTACTTTGAGTTTAATTTGCTCTTCTTTTTCTAGCTCCCTTAGGTGGAAGCTTAGGTGGTTGATTTTAGATCTTTCTTCTTTTCTAATATATGCATTCAATACTATAAATTTTCCTCTAAGCTCTGCTTTTGCTGCATCCCACAAATTTTGACTGGTTGTGTTTCCATTTTCATTCTGAAACCTTTTGATTCACATAATCCATACTACATACTTCCACATCAGTCTTAGTAGATCTATTTCATTTTAACTGCCATATAATATATTGTATTGATGTTTCATATTTTACTTATTCAGTACTATTTTATAAGGTACTTAAGTTGTTTCATTCTGAAACCTTTTGATTCACATAATCCATACTACATACTTCCACATCAGTCTTAGTAGATCTATTTCATTTTAACTGCCATATAATATTATATTGTATTGATGTTTCATATTTTACTTATTCAGTACTATTTTATAAGGTACTTAAGTTGTTTCAATTTTTATTCCTTTTTAAACAATGCTCAATGAAATTCCTGTGTAGATATTAGAATATTGTAGGTTTAGACCAATAAGATAAATTCCTAACAATGAAACTGCTGAGTCAAAAGATATGTGCATTTTCCAGTGTGATAGATATTGTCTAATTGTTTTCCCAAAACACTGCACCAATTGATACTCATTCAATAGGTCTGTGCATTTGTAGGAGGGGACTCACTTTTTGTGTGTGATTGTGATGCATCATTACCATTCCTAATTACAGCAAGATGTTATATGTTTTACTATAGACACATTAATCTAGTAATGTGAGACCTAAATGTTAGTCTTAGGTATCAATGTGTTCTGATGAGTAAGAAATTGACAGAAGCCAGAGAAATAATGGGAGAAGTAACTTGAGGCCTGCTGTAACAAAGGGCAGAAAATAAAAACCAAGAGAAAAATGATTAGGAGAGGAAAAAAGCAAAAACAAAAAAAAAGAGGGGGTGGGGTGGGGAGGGAGTAGCAAAGACCTCAAAGAGATTATGATTAATCAACACCAGGATCTGACAAATTGGGAAATCTGACCAAGGAGTCTTCTTCAGAAAGAGATTGTTTCAAGAGCTTCTTGATATAAGATTTTAAGAAAAATGGAATAACCAGCTCTGGCTGTAGGCTTAAACCTAGGAGTCATTCTTAATGTTTACCCCCAAAGGCCTACAGCACTAGCAATTGTTTGTTTTCTCAGGGACTAGTAATTGAAAGAGGGGGAGATGAAGAGGGGAAAATTTAAATTACAAACTTGGCTTGTTTTATGAAAAAGGTAGTTGAATTCTACAATTCTTCTTTTATTTTGTTTTGTTTACCCTCTAATGGGCCCATCCTTAGGGTTTCTTTCACCATAAAGCCTTTTGCAGGCAGGATATCTGTCTGCTGCAGCACATGCTGCCTCTTAGAGGCTTGAAGTGACCCCTTACGTCACACATGAGAGAAGAAACCCTTCTTTATATTTCTCAGGGAGTGCTACTAAATTAGGACTTTAGCATTCCTCTAAGAGCCTCTGCCTAGAGGTTTTCCTATCATTTTTGTTATAAGCAGAGTCCCCACACCCACCCCCTCCCACCCCCTGCATAGTACAATGAATATTAACACATTCATAACAGAGAAGCTGCCTGTTTCCCAATCACGGGTTGGTTTGGATAGAGTCGCTAAGAAGCCTATTAGGTTAGAGCATTCATCTTTTTAATTATGATATAGAATCCCCACACTTCTCAAATAGACATCAAGTGCATTCCTTTTCATCACCCTCTCTCCACGGGAAAAACAAAGAACACCATTTACTTATTTAAAACAATAAGCTGAATCACCACTGTTGCTATTTAACATCTTACTTATTAAAAATATTCATTCTTTGTTATTGTGCCTAAAGGCAATGCTGCAAAGGAACATTATTTTAAAAATAGAACAAATGAATTAAATAATACCAACTAGCAAACAAATTTTAAATCAAAACAATCCCCTACACACTCTTTTTGGACATCTCTGCCTCTCCTTAAGAGATCAGGAGGTGAATGACATCCTGTTTTCTCTGTTTGCACAGCATGAATCATCAAGGCGGTGGGAGTGGGGTGATTAGAGGGTGGGGGAGAGGGGAGAAGAAACAGTATCCTTGCACTGAATAGCTTGGCCTCTCCAGTTCGTAGCTAATATATAATGAGCTTGTGATCCATGGAGCTTGCAGTCTGCTTCCCTGTGACTTAAGGAATCACAATGACAATTCCAAAGACTGCACTAATTCCTTTTTAAAATAAAAGGGGAGGGGCTGCTGAGAGTGGGTGTTAGGAACTGAGTTATTTCCCTTATCCCATTTTAGGTAAAGCACTAGCTGGATGGCCCAGGTGCCAGCTACTACTAACACCTAACTTCAGAAACTCATTTGCAATGAGTACTATTTAGATGGGAAATGCACTATCACTTCTCTTCTCAGTGAGGCTATCAAGAAACACACTTCAAAAAATTCCCAAGGGACACATAATCATTCTTTCAAAATAGCAATTTGGTTGGATCAGCCTTCTTCCCATTCAGCTAAGCAAGTCCATGAGTGGTAATGGAGATGGCTAATGCCTTTTGGTTTTCCTGCGGGCAGGGAAACTTACCAGCACATGTAATTAGTAAGAAATAGCAGAAAAAGACAATCATTATAGAAGTCAAATTGAAAATACACTAACAAATAGTCTAAGACATTCATTTAGTCCCTCTGGGGGTGATGGGAAGGGATAATTTTCTGGTGTTAAGAATGTCATAAGACTACCAAGGCAGTAACAGCAGGACTATACAAGGGCCTCTGGAAGGAGAGGGGATGATCCCACCAGAAAATGACAGATGCTGTTTTATTTCCACGATGTTTTCACCCGCCAGCTCTTTTTTCTCAGTTGATATATCTGGTGTCTACACTTCCCTCAACAACAAAAACAATAACAAAAAGGTTCTCGATTTTGGCCATCCAATTACCTACTGTGGACCAGGAGGTCCTCTTCTGACCCTCACCTATTAAAATGTGGCAAAAGTGATTAAGCGAAGGTTTCCAAAGCCTGCAGCACAGCTCTCCTGTTGCTGGGCTGTGGACGGGGGAAACAGACCAGTGCCAGGGAGGGCTGCCCGGGAGAGTAGATGCACAGAGCCTCCCCCCCCTGCCCCAATCCAGTTGCACCTCACCTCCCACACTCCCCTCCAGCGCCTCCCCTGACATTCTCCCAGAAGCTGGTTCTCATTGCTGCCTCTAGACCTTTGCTCTCTGGCTTGGCTGGGACTGCCTGCCTGCCCTTCTTCTGATTCCATCCTATTCTAATTTGAACTCAGTCTCCAAGGACCCACCTCTTCCCAGGGTACATGCCTTCTCTCATTTCAGCCCACACTGAGCTCTCCCTTCTTTGAAATCCTGCAGTAGTAATAATCTCTATAATAATAGTAACAATATTTTATTGATCTTTTAAGTACTCACTACATGCCAGGTCCTTTGCTAAGCAGTTTACATATTATCTTATTTAATCTTCACAGCTATCCCAGTCTACTTTACGTCTGAGGACACTGTGGATGCATAGCTAGTAAGTGGCAGAGATGGAATTTAAACCCAGATCTGTCATCAGTAAAGCCTGTGTTTTTCTCTATATTCTGTATTCCATTCTTTGGGCTACCTCACAATATATTTGCATTGTGTCCTTTTTATATTATTTTCTATCTTATTCTATGCACTTGTGCCTGCTCTGCACAGTAGAATTTATGTCTCTGGGGAATGGGGATCACTTATCATATGAGCGTATACTGCCCATTTTGTCTAGCACAGGGTTAGGCACTTAGTAGGTGCCTAATATTTGTAAATGGATGTAGAGTGAACAGATGTGCATCTTTCTTCAAAGTTCTCAAAAGGCTTTATAAGAACAATCTCACTGGACTGTGGTGCATGGAGAGGGGAGGGCAGGGTGGCAGCAGTGTGTGGAAAGTGCTCCTGAATAGCCAATAAACCATCTTGCTCACGTTCATTATGATTCTCTTAACCTCTCAGTAATAGGAGGGCCATGTGAAGCCTGGCCCAGATGTAGTATCAGAGAAATCCCTAGGAGAAGTAGCATCCCCGCCACAAAAGCAGTGCGGCTGTGGCAATCGTTGCTCCTGAGGCTTCTCTGTAGATCCAAGATCGCTTGAGTCAATCGCCTCCAGGATAGAACTTCAGCGATTTACCTGGCATCCTCGCTAAGCTTGAAATAGCTTAGTTAGATCATTGAGAACCAGTGCCAAATGAAAGTCTTTCTGACTGACCTGCTATTAGGAGACGACTGCATTATAAACCTTCAAAGATTTAGCCATAAAATAATTTCAAACGCAGTGTCAAGAGAAGAGTTAAACATGTAATAAATAAAATTTAGAAAATGCATAAAAGTTAAAAGGTGGGTCAACTAGTTCGAATGCCACACAAATTTAATGTTAGTGTGACAATCTAATGGGAAAAACAGCATCTCAGGATCCAAGGGGGTTCATATCAATTCCAGCATTCCCTTCACATAACCTCAGCCATGTCACTGCACCTTGTTGTGCCTCAGTCTCCCCAACTGTATGATGAAGACCACAAACCCCTTGATTCTCAAATTACCTCCTGGATATCATTTGAGAGTCATCTGATGGCCTGAGCTTCCTTTTCCAAACCTCGTGTAAATATATAGCATATATTTCTAAAAACTTCCATGTACACACACACCTCTGTTACAAAAGCGTATCACTCAGAAATTTCTATAGAGACAACCAGCCCAATTTTAAAGAAAAAGGAAAGAGAGGGGAGAATTATTTTCAGGATCAGCTGATAGAAAGCTGGAAACAGCATAGAAACAGGTTCCAGATATGCAATCTGCTGATCCATTGAGCCTCATAGCCTTCTTTTAAGAAAAGTCTACTTAAGAGAATAGGTTCTACCCCCATTCTCATCGAGAGCAATACCTTTGTCATGACTTATGAAGGGTCTTGAGAAAACTCTTTTTGTCACAAATTACCACAATTTTCATGTCAATTTGAAATCAGGAAAATACTTAACACATTTTTTTAATGGGACAAAATGCCAGGGGAGAAGAATCCAAGACTCATTGAAGAGAGGGAAAAAAACCTAAGGTTCTTGCAGAATCTCCACTCCCAGCTCACCTTGTCAGAACTTCCTTACTTTAGAAATTCTCATGTCTCTACCTCTCATGGGTCTCTTCTTCCTGTTTTCCTATTGCCACACTGTCTGCTGTCTCTCCTGACCCCTGTCAGAAGCCAGCTCCTTCATCCCTTCCCTTTTCTTTGCTTGTATCCAATATTCTGGGGGCTGGGAAACAACACACCTAAGCCTGTGAAAGACAGGGATTACGTTACAGGACTAGAGGGGACCTGAGCTGCCTCCACAAGGAAAGCATATGACACTGGCTAGTTGCTAAGTTCTCAGCTGTCATTGGTGGCGAGGCTGTCACAGGTCTCTCTTTCAGAAGAATGCAGCTTTGCTTGATTTAGAAGGTAACATCATTTGGATTTCTGTCTTGACTTTGGGAGAAGGAACACTTCTAATACCACACACTGGTCAATTCTTACTCCATGGAGACCATAGCATGGCATAGTTAAAGCACTATGCTAGGAACAGGTAATGAATAGTGTCAGTTTCTTGAGAGGCATCTCCAGTGAGATTCTTCATCATATCAGACACTTGTGACCCAGCCAAGCAGCGGTGACCAGGTCAGTCCTAGGAGAAAGAATAGGAGGTGGGGACAGGGACCTGAGCATGACAATGTTGTAATCTAATCTTTTGGGTTTTGATCATAAACAGGACAAAGCCCTATAGAGACCACATTGAGTGTTAGGGAATAAAATGGCACCTTCCTCAAAGGAACAGCTAGAGAGGAAGGATCCCAGGCTATATCCTAAAAGGCTATATACCCTTTGATACCGAGTTACGTTCATCAAAATCTTTAACTTGAAATGAATTGTTCATTGTAATTATTATGCCAGGAGTCTCATTTGTATCTGTTGCCCAATCTCACTCACAAGTTCCCCCTTCAAGAAGCCTTCTATAAACTCCTCCCCACCTTGGGCTAGATGCCCTCCTCTGCCCCATTACAGCCCATCACAGTACTGCCGACTGGCTGACACACACTGTACTATAAGAGTGGGCTTCTCTTTGTCTGTACGCTCCAGGTCCATGAGGACCAGGTTTGCATTTTTCGGCTCATAACTAGCAGCTGGAATTGTGTCTTGTGCATGGCCCCTGTGAACTCTATGTGTGAATGAATGAGTAAGTGAATGAATCTTTCTATCTTCTGTAACACAGTTCCTCCTTCCACCAAAGAGTCTATCTTGGTGTGATCCCATAATGCCGCAGGGGGCAGGGCATTGTGACATTACTCTATGACAAGATGAAAGCACAAGAGGCTGAGCTTAGCAAAGTCAAAAAGAGCTGTCCTCAGCAGGGAATCACAGAGGTTTCTCCTCTTGAGAATGAGTGAAGCAGCTCACAGCCACATGGCCATTTTCTCAGCCTCCCATTGGGCCAGGCTGACCCTGGACAGGTAGATGATGTATGACCTTGGAACCACATCATTCCATTGTGACTGGGGCCAAAAAGAAATGGTGTGGCAGGTCTGACCTCCAAAGCCGGGTGAGACTGGTGCTCCACACTGTGGCCCAAAGGACTATGTGAGTGTTTCTTGAGCACATGGTGAGACAGCTCCCTGGAGGCCCGCACAGGAATTCAGGCTCTGCACTGTGAAACTATCTTATACCTTCCTGAGTAATTAATTCAATTTTCAGTAGGAAAAGAGTAAAATAAAATAACAGCTGACATTTTCCATGGATGCCTCTGAATAAAGCACAGGAATTCAGGCTCTGCACTGTGAAACTATCTTATACCTTCCTGAGTAATTAATTCAATTCTCAGTAGGAAAAGAGTAAAATAAAATAACAGCTGACATTTTCCATGGATGCCTCTGAATAAAACCAGAAATACTTTGTGCTTCTGGAATTGGGGGGTGGGGCAAGATGAGCCACAGAGCTGTAATGGGGCCTTAAACAACCAGGCCGCATAGCCACAGGAAAAGACATCTAGGAAGGTATATTTTATTAGTTCTTCTTTTAAAGACTTACAAGGTTATAAAAGAACCACATGGATTCTGTTTTTAACTTGCATAAAAACCTGCAGTTAATTTTTATGAGCAGATTTCAAATCCCTGAAAAACAGGTTCGGTAAAATCTCTGACAGGACTTGAACTGCATGGTTTAGGGAGAGCTCAGAAAAAAATAGACGTCTCTTTTGTATATTTTCCCAAAAAGCTGGGTCACATTTTGCTAAATAATATTTAAAGGATAGCAAATCCTCCTTAACAATCCTCCCGCTGAAAAGGTCAGTGATGAGTGACTTTCTTCTGACTTTTAACATTTAGGCACAAACCATCAAAGCTGAGGCTAATAACTTTCAGCTTAAAAGTTTTCTTGGTTTCTGATAAGTGATGTTGAAAGAATATTCCATAAAACCCACCACCAACTCCTGCCCCCTCTCATCCATAAAATGCTTCATCTAATTGGGAATTTCTGTCAATATTCCTTAAATTGGCAGGAGGCATGAGATAGCAGACTGGACTCGCACCTCTGCTGACCCCAACTTGGTCTGCATCTACACCTGAAAGTCATTAAAGCAAACACATTTTAAAAGTTTTCAGCCATATAACTGATTAGTATCTTAGAGTTCATTAGTTGTTTAACTAATTCTAATGCCCACTCTAATAATCTATGTTTATTGAAACTATTGCGGTGGATCAAATGACCCTCCTGATGGGTTAGTGTCTGTAAAAACACAACGTAAAGCTATCAGTTCTAGGAACTGAAGGCAGACGATTTGTTTCTCTCACTTTTTCTCTAGACTAAGTGCAAAAAAAGTGGAACGTCAAAATTTGGCAATGTGCAGGCTACATTCGAAGAGCCGAGCCAGCATGTACGCCCTTCATGTTACTTGGATAAACAGTGAGTCAGGAGGCTGGGACCAGCAGAGAGCTGTGTTCAAGAGGTGGAAGTGAGAACTCAGAGCCAGGGCACTGTGCCAAGGTGTGAGCTCAGCAGCAGGTCATCAGGAAATGCCAGGGCCTGGGCCTGGCCAAAAGGTGAGGTTCATGCTCTCTTTTATCAGCTCTTGACTCTTCCATCCACCAGGTACTTCTCCCTACCTTTGCCCACCATCTCCACCCTGGAAGCCAAGCCTCAAAACAGACTATATCTGGAAGCTGCTTACCTTGTGGCCAGGATGTGAAACATTTTAAACATCCTAACCCTACAACAACAGTGATCAGTGGTTTTATTTTATGTTCATGCTGAAGTGTGAGGTCCAAATGTAAATAACTTTTTAATCACCACATTATTCCCAGAATGGCAGGAGAATTTATTTTAGGATTTGGGAAGAAGGAGTTATTGTTAAGCGTCTCAGAAGAGTCAAGGCTGGGAGTAGAAAGTAAAGACTGGTCCAAATTAAAGATTGTACTAGCTTATGCTAGACCAGCCTTATATACTGTATGTAAGTGTGTTTGGGCGAGCGGACAGCTTCCTCCACAGCAGAGTTAAGAGAAAGGTTAGCTTAAGAGGAGAGAATTTAGCATTATAGAAAGTGCAGGGACATTCCCACTTCCAGACTGACTGGAAGAAGTGACCATGTAGAACATGCCATATGTGTACACAATCTCCATTTCAAACATTTATAAAATCCTATTTACACATGTTCCAAGTTTGTCTGTCTTGATAACCAACTCCATTAGAATCCTGGAATCCTAAAACGTCTGATGTGATCTATACCAACTTTTTCATTTGACAGATGAAAAGCCCAATGTCTAGAGAGATAAAGTGACTTCCCAAATTATTAGAGTGTTCTTTTCCTCTGGGAGTTTAATAGGACAAAAAGCAATAATCTATGTGACTTGGGGCAGGAAGGCAAGTCTAATGCAGTGTGTTTGGATCTTGGCCAACTGTGTGATCTCCAGCAATTTCATTCATTTCCCTGAGCCTCAGTTTCCTCATTTCTAACAACTGGGATAATAATAGCATCTACTTCAGAGGCTTTTGTGAGAATTAAATGAGAGAATATATTTAAAGCCTTGAGCACAGTACTTGATACCTAGTGGGTATCAACAAAAGATATCTGTATCAGTCCATTTCTGTTGCTTATAGTAAAATACATAGAACTGGTTAATTTATAAGAAACTAAATTTATTGCTTACAGTTTTGGAAGCTAGGAAGTCCAAAGTCCAGAGAACAAATCTGATGAAGGCTTTCTTTGGGTGGTGACTTCAATGATGGCAGAGTGTGACATTGTAAAAATGACTTAGCAGAGAGAGTAGAGAGACTCTCACATGCTCTCCTTTTAAAGCCCTCAGAACCACACCATGACTATGATTATCAGTCCATTCTTTAGGGCATAATCTTCAGAATCTAATCACTTCTTCAAGGCCTCACTTTTCAATTACCGTAATAGGATTTCCCACCCTCTTAACAGTCACAGTGGGGATCAAATTTCTGATACATATAACTTGGGGGACACAATTCAATCCATATCAATATGTATAATAGTTGTTGTTGTTATGACCTCTGCTAATAGCATAATGGTTTATGGAATTGTGAAGTCAGGGGTCAAAATAGCTTAATAATAACGTCAATAATTATTACAACAATAATACAACTAGCATTTCTTGAGTACGTGCCTGGGCACTTTATTAATTGCTTTAAATACATTATTTCAACCAATTTTTCCCAATTCTATAGATAAAGAAACTGTCCCTTAGAGAAGCTTTAAAATGTGCTCAACAGCTAAAAAATGACACTCCTAGGTTATGAACCTAGGTTCCACGGGCTCCAGAATTCCCACTGTTATGCTGAATTAAGACTAATCATCTTAAAAATAAAGAAAAGAAAAATGTTTGATTTCATGAATGAGGTCCTTTAGTCTTTTCCCAACCAAAAAAGATAAAAGGCTGTATTTCAGAGCAGGATGGGCCAATATCAATCACTTCACTTAACTACATCAGACTTCTATAATAAATGTTATGGCTGAGTGTGAGGTCATTCAATGTCAGTTCAATACCCCTTTAACAGGGAGCTATAAGTCAATCCTGCCATCCTAAGATTTATCTCTGGTGTACACTAAAATTGGTTGGTTTCTATTGATTGAGCATTTGAGATACAAAAGCTTGAGAATTGGCTGCTATTTATTTGTTGTGTCCCTGAATCCATCAAACTTACAGGAGTGTTATCTGCTGTTTTAATGTGACTTGAAGCTTCCCAAATCTAGCTTCCATAATTATTCAAGAAATATCATTTGTTTAAGAAATGATGGCAATTGTGGGCCTCTCTTTCCATACTCGCAGATATTCAGAGATTTTATTTATGCAAGCTGCTGACCATGGTAACTGGACCCACCCCATTTCCAGGGATGAGGCAGGCGCTCAAGGCCCTCTTAAAAAGTTACATTTTCACCAAAAGGCCCACATGTTAGAAAATGTTGGAAGGAGGGTGCCTTGAATTGTGAAATCTTCTGTGAGGGATCTCATTTTTCTGGAACTCTCTGACATCTGAGCCCTCGTGCTGCTGGAAGGATTCCAAGAACACCATAAAATTAGGGCTGGTCCCGTCTGAACTGAGTCCAGATCATTTCAAAGTGACTCAAGGCAGGGAAATAAATATTGAACCTAGTTAAATGTTGCTTGAGATTATGCTTGGCAATGGGTGTCCAGTCACTGATTTACTCTTAGGTTACACGGGTTATTTCGAGCTCAAATGGATATGCCAGGGCGGATTCATTCAATGGCAGCAATTATTTGCGAGCACAGTTGCATTTCTGACACATTTAGCGGGATGTAATGTAAAGATTTACGGGATGGTATTGGGTGGGTGGAGGAGACATTAAAGTCCTCGATTTCATGCTATTTTACTCAACCCTGGATCACATTTAGCTTTGCCCCATTCCTTTTCTCCTTTTCCTTGTCTGGCTTAAATAAACTAGCCTTTCTTTCTTTTGTTCTTTCTTTTCTTTTTTTTTTTTGGAAAAGGATAAGATGTCATTCCCATTTTTGGAACAGTGGCTTATAAGTTATGAACAGTAAGAAGCCAGAATCAAAGAGGTCAAAAGAAAAAGTCATAATGAGGAACAGTGACTTATAAGTTATGAACAGTAAGAAGCCAGAATCAAAGAGGTCAAAAGAAAAAGTCATAATGAGTCTTAGCTCACCCCACGCCCACTCTAAACCACCAAAATAATGTGGAGGTAGCTATTTGGAAAAGAAATGTTTTAGATGGCCAGTTACACATTTAATGAACAGATTTAGCAGAGGTACCCCATAGTACACATGCACTATGCACAGCCATACAATCTAAGCCCTGCTGAATCGGCCTGGGACATTTTCAGTTTAGGATGGATGTCAGGTCTGGCCCGTCAGTGCCACAAGATGGAAGTCACATGTGGCCTCAGTCCTCTGCCCACTTCCCTTCTGCAGATGAAGATACTCCCCTGGGCTGAGTCTGATCTCGCTGTTTAAGCTGAAGCTCTGGCTATTGTCAAATCCCAGCCTGCCAACACTGGAGCAGCATTCTGGGCTCAGAGCAAGCAGCCTTTGGAGTCAGGCAGACCCACATGGGACTCCTGACCTGCGCTATATTAACTGTTGACCTTGGCAATTGACTTAAAACTCCCTGAGCTCAGTGTCTTTATCTATAAAATGGGGATGGTAATAGTTCCTACCTCACAGGGCTATCGTGAAGAGGGTGATACACATAAAGTGCTAGGTCAGCACCTGGCATAAACACTTAATAAGCGCTAGAAATTATAATGATTCCTCAAATGTCAAACCATCTCTCTTTTTGAAAAGCCTGCAGATTGGGTGATACACATAAAGTGCTAGGTCAGCACCTGGCATAAACACTTAATAAGAGCTAGAAATTATAATGATTCCTCAAATGTCAAACCATCTCTCTTTTTGAAAAGCCTGCAGATTCCAGGATTGTGATCACAGCCCCAAGTCTCTATAGAACTGGGCACAGAGTGGAGGCAGCTCACAGCCCTGGCAGGGTGGGAAATGGGGGCAGAGCAGGGTCCACCTTCCCGGGACACACAACTGTTTCTTGCGCTACACTGACGGGTGCTCTGGCTCTGACTATTTCTGCACAGACGTGGCAAGATGCGGGCCCTGCCCAGCACAATTTACAGCTCAGGCCTTTTTACATTGTCCATATCTTAAAAAATTAGACGTAAGACAAATCCTCTTAGGAGAAAAATCAATAAGGAATATCTGTTTACCAAAGCTCCAGACTTGGACCATCTTTTTTCAAAAATTATTTCATCCAACTTAAGTCCAGGAACCACAATTTGCATGTGTATAAAGTTTTATAGTTCCTAAAGCACTTCCTCATATTTATCTTACCTGAGCCTTCCTCAAACCTTTCAAGGTAGGTATTATTATCTCCACCTTACAGATAAGAAGCTCAGAACGTTTTAAGTCAAGTTCAAGGTCACTCAGCTAATACCTGGTTATTTCTTGATTCCAGGTTTCTGACCCCAGTGTTCCCTGCATTACACTGTTCACCTTTTTCTACCCACTGGGGATTGGTGACAACAAGCCCTGCCATACTCACCACCCAGCATTCATTGATCCAGTCTGGCTCTGATTAGAAACCTGCGCAATGTGTAGGTCTGAAGAGGGGCATGAGTTAAATGAGGCATGAAAAAATCTGTGGTTTTAAAATCTGGTCATGAATATGCACCATATACAAAAGAATTTAGTGGAAAGAAAGATAGTCCAAGAATTTCTGGGCGACTCTTCTCTCTTCCAGCTTTTGGAAGCAAATTGGACATAAAAGGTGATTTACTTTGTTAATTACTTCAATATAAACATCATGGTAATTGTAATGATATGTCCTGTAGACCTCAGGTATAAAATAATATTCTCACCAAAGCTACAAATGAATGGGGATTTTACAGAGGCAGATTAGTTTCTCTGAACAAACTCTATGCTCCCAGCCACAGTAAATTATTTCCGTCCCTTCCAACACAACATTTTCAGCATCCCCATGGCCCCTCCGTTTGCTATGTGGGGAAGAAAGACCTGAGCTGGTCACAAGAGCAACATGCACAGGGAGAGGCAAAACAGAACCAGCAACGTTTGTCCCACCCTCCCCTTCTCCCACCACCTGCAAAACAAAGACTGACAACGATTAATGACTACTGGTCGTCGGGTATGGATTATTCATCAGAGAAAGCATGATTTAAACCATAGTTATGAAATGATGACTTCAAAATGTCCCACATAGCCCTTCCCCAACCAGACCTGAAATTGTGGGGGTGGAGGTGGACATTCAGGATGAGCCAGAGTCACCACACAAAGCCTCCCAGAGAGCTCAGTTCCTTGACTCTGGGGTGCACAGGGACGGCTCCTTGATTGGATGTCAGCTACATTGGGGGAAAAGAGAGACTGCCTATTTTTAGGACATGTTCCAAATTGCTTTTCTTTCCTCATTTTTAGCTCAGAGTGAAGTAGGGTGTTTCCTATGCAGGAGGCACAACCTTCCCCCACCTTTCACTATGGTGAGAGAACGCTCAACACAACACACTCCCTGAGCTAACTGAGCGCATGGACTCTTCATAAGCAGCCACTGCGCTCCAGCTGAGGGCAGCTGGAGCAGGCCAATGACATCTGCAGATCCCAAGATATGATTTCATCAGTCTCTGTGGAGAAATCGGTTGGGTATTTGCTGGCAGTGTTTTTAAATGGTGGGTCAGATTAGGAAGCTGCTAGCACTACAAGTCCAAATGTGACCCCAGGGAGGGTTCTTGGCTCCTGTCAAGGGTAAGATCCCATGGCTGCTCTGGAGGTGGCTCCACCAGAACAGAGTGAGGCCTCTCTGAGCAAGCCCATCCATTCCTCTAGATGGGGTGTCACCTTCTGCTGCCACTAGGACACATCTCTGCAATACATCAGAGACAACTGAGGCACCTTGGGCTAGAGGCAGGGCTGGGGTGACTGCAATCAGAATCTCCTTCCCAGAAGCTTGACAAACTTCTCCCCACAATGCCCCTCCTCTCTGAAGTAGTGTGATGGTGAAGGACAGGGGCTGAAAGTCGGATTTCCAAGGTTTGAATCCCAGCTCCACCCACGAAGCACGAGATCATGAGCAAGTCACTTCACCTCTCTGAGTTTCAGGTTCCTCTTCTGCAAAGGGGGATAACAAAAGCTCCTGCATTGTCTCGTAAGATTACTGTGAGGATTAAATGACATGATCTGGCATGAAGACTTAGAACAGTGCCTGCTTCTGAGTCCACCTGAGGTCATGCTAGTCATTTTTTTCCCTTAAGGTCTGCCATCATCCCTTCTCTCCTGAGATTCCATCCTATCTGCCCTGCTGGGGCAGTGCCTTACGCTCTGGGCTGCTCCTCCTTTACCCATTTTGAAACCTACTTTCAGCTGCCATATAAGCAAGAGTCCAAATCACAAATCCGCACAAGCCTTAATGTATTGCCCTCTCAGGAGCATGTGTGTTCGATAGGAGGGTGAAACTTCAGCTACAAGGAGCAAACTGGGGATCTCCAGTATTAGTGGTCTGCAGGTGGAAAAGGGTTATTTGCATTATGCAGGAGAACACTGAAGAGTAAGGGAGGAAGTAGAACCAGGATATTGATTCTAGGATGAGTGCATGTAGGAGAAGTTTCATGAGTAGAGTCAAAAAGAGGGACAGGATAGATGACACCGCAAAGTTTTTTCCAGAAAAATTAGGGTTGAAGAGGACCCAGTCTCACCAGATGGAGGCCAAGATGTGGAGATCCTGCTTGGAGCACTCACTAGCCTGGGGCCACCTTGCCTGGGATGGACCTGCAGCCCCTAGAGCCCTTGGTAAGGGATGACCAAGCTGAGCTGAACTCTCACTCCCTTGTGCTCATCACACACCCAAGAGTATAGGCAGACGGAGATGCCTTGATAGGTTGGTTCTCTGAATTTCTGAGACCGACACAGCCACATTAGTTATCTCTTTGTTCTTCCCCACCTTCCTCGCATCTCCTCACACATGTTTGCACACACACTCCCCTCCTCTACATTTGCAAAAGGGGATTAGACAGATCACAAACTCTAAGGACCACATGTGGATAGGTGATGCTGGCCAGGTACAGTCATATGTGCCCTGGATCACGACAAGGTTCACCACCAAAGTCCCCACCTTCTTTGTGCTCTGAACACAATTCTTCTTCTTACAGGTGCACAGTAACAATCCCACTCCTCTCCACTTCATACTCAGGCCAGCCTGAGCCTGTGGCTAGCCATGCAGCATTGAAAAGGACATATAATCAGGAAGGACTGCAGTAGAAGAGGGAAGCCAGGCACTCCAGAGCTGGTACATTATCCTCTGGAGATTGTGGTGGCTTCCCTGCAGTGAGGGGATGCCCCTGCCCCCTACCCATCAAGGAGGTAGCTATGGAGGGTGCAAGTTCCCGGATGGAGGGCCTCGGCGTGTTTCAACTAACTTCATGCAGCACAAAGCCCAGCCCACTTCTGTGCAACTCTGGGCATTTAACAAATGCTTTTAATGATGATCATGCAACCCTTTCAGCATAGATCTGTCAGGGTCCCTAAGGCATGCAGTGGTCCCCTGAGAAATGTATATTATCTGAAGCTTTCCCTTTTGCTTAATTACATTGTACTAATGTTCTTTTTCTCCTCTCTCCCCCAGCTCCCCCACTCAAAACCAGCCTCACTGTGGGCTGGATTTACATAAAAGACCAGCACATTATAATTGTGATGATTGATCACCGAAGTTTCCTTGGGTCCAGATTGTTTCCTAATGTGGGTCATTTTTCATCATAAAGAGTCAGCTGATAATGATGTCATTTCCATTGCTTGAATTTCGAGGCAGTGGCCACATATCAGAGTTTAAATGACTGTCTATGGGGCAGCAAAATCATGTTGTTATCAGTTTAAAGCAGTTGCTGCTTTATTCCTGGGGACAAAACAAGAATTGGAGTCTCCTAAAACTCATCAAACTAGAGCAGATTGCCAGGAATACAAATCTGTATCTGGGGCTGCAGGGGAGAAGGGAGAGGGCAGGAAGGAATGTTGGGAAGCAAACCTGTTTTTGTGTGAAGACGTGTGGTAAGCATCAGATAAAAATGACAGTCGTCCTTGACAGAAAGTAAGCTGTGTCGCTGATCTCTGGATACTTTGGATATACTCTCCCACAGTCATTTAACGGTGATGCCACAGCAAGATCAACGAGGAAGAACTGAAATCACTCAGGAAGAGAAGCTTTGGACTAAACACCATCTGCCAGCCAGACCAATAGATGTGCCTCTCATTGAGTGCTCAGGACTGGGATGGAGCTGGAATATGACCTTAATTTTGTGTGCGTGAAGTATGGACATGAAATGGAATGATGTTACATATGCGCTTAAAATAGACGCGTCCTTAAAATCCTGAGGCTTGCAGGTCCTACGTCACCATCAGTGAGCTGCTTCTGCCCGAGATGTTGTTTTCTGCCATTTGCCTCCAGCCACCTTCCCATGTAGCACTTCCTTCTGTTACATATGCGCTTAAAATAGACGCGTCCTTAAAATCCTGAGGCTTGCAGGTCCTACGTCACCATCAGTGAGCTGCTGCTGCCCGAGATGTTGTTTTCTGCCATTTGCCTCCAGCCACCTTCCCATGTAGCACTTCCTTCTGGAACCCTCTAGGGTGTCCTGCAGATGTTAAAGGACGATAGCTCAGCCCCAGCCCTGCCTTTCACAGCCTTTCTTATACAATCCAACATGTTTTCACCCCAACATGTTTTCAACTTCTGATTTTGAAAATTATCTAACTTAGAGAAAAATTGTAAGAACAGTACAATGAACACTGCTCACCTCCAAACACTAACAGTTCGTATTGTCCCAACTTTGCTTCATCTCTCTGTACACATTTACACACGTATTTTTTATTCAATCATTTGAGAATCAGTGGCTTCATGCTTCATGACACTTCACTCCTAGATACTTAGTTAAATATTTAAAAGGAACAAAAAGATTCTCCTCATTTCCACAATACGATTACTATACTCAAGAAACTTAACATTGATATAATACTGTATAATACCATTCTCTGATAATATTGTCCCAACTTTGCTTCATCTCTCTGTACACATTTACACACGTATTTTTTATTCCATCATTTGAGAATCAGTGGCTTCATGCTTCATGACACTTCACTCCTAGATACTTAGTTAAATATTTAAAAGGAACAAAAAGATTCTCCTCATTTCCACAATACGATTACTATACTCAAGAAACTTAACATTGATATAATACTGTATAATACCATTCTCTGATATACAGTCCTTTTGTAAGTCCTCCAATTGTCCCTATACAATCCTATGAAGCTGATTTAAAATATATGCATATGTATGTATATGAAATATATATGTATGTGCATATATATACATATATTTTAAATATATAAAAGATATGTGTGTGTTTATATATAGATATATGTATCTCCAGGACTTAATCACAGATCTCACATTGCATTTAGTTGACATATCTCTTTACTATGGTCTCCTATGATTTGTTTTTATTTTGTGGTATTAAATTGGTCTTAGCAGTATCAGTACGAACTCATTTTTTTAAAAATGTATTTCTTCGTATGACGGAGTTATGTCAAGAGGACACAGGATCCAGCTTGAAGGGATTCCCACTGGGAAAACTAGGACAATTTCAGCATCAAATGACAAAAGAGAGAAATTGTTATAAAATTTGGGGGGAGGGGAGAGAAAAGAATATATTCTAATATTACAAATTAAAAGTGGAAAGGACAAGGGAAAGCTCTTTTTTTACAGAAGAATACTAACTAAAAAATGAGGAAGAAATTTAGAACTAGAAAATTGCCATACTGTAATGATCGTGGTAATCATTAATTCAGGCAAGAGTCACCATCTCTCAGTCCACATGTGCACCTCCCTTTTCCCATATGGAAAACCCAGGTTCCCAGCAACCTCAATACTTTTCCTCATTTGCTCAGTCCTGCAACACACGTTGCCAATGAATTACTAAGTTCAAGATTTTTTTACAGTTTTGTTCTTAGAAAAAATCATATTGGGAGTGTTTGGTCAGAATATTTCGTTCAAAGTGACTTGTGCAATTTTTCTCTGTGATTTTTAATATTGGGTATGGTGTCAGGTTCTTTCTCTTCTATTTGAATTCAATTTTTATCTTTTTCCATCTTGTCAATTTAATTTTATTTTTTGGAAGTGTAAGCCATTAACACAGTTTTTATTTTTATTATTATGACTATTCATGAGATACAAATTACCAGAAATTGCTTTTGTACCCCATGTCCCCACTCAAAACCAAATCAAAAGGTACACGCAGAGAAGCCTCACCCTCTTCCCCACCCCTGTACTTGGTTCCCACTGACCCCTGTAGATAACCAATTTCATTCATTTCTGGCTTACTTTTCTTGTGTTTCTTTCTGCAAAAATAAGGAAATTCACCTACAACATTTTAAGCCATTAACGTTTGTGTCCTTTTTGTAATAGGTTGCTTTGGAATTCAGGAAGAACGTATGAGAAAATTCCAAAAGATGAGTTCATCCCAATAACATTCCTTCCCATTTCCTGCTTGGAATTACAAATCTCAGAGAAGGTGAGCAGTAGGGAATAGGGAGAACGATGGTGGCCAAAACTAGCCATGGGACGTAGGGGGCTAAGCATCATCAAATTCCTCTAAGTCTGTATTTTTTGTCTCAGTAACAAATGAGAAAGCAACTAACTTGATCCACTTCTGATTTTCTTGGTTGATAGATCAAACCAACCAGCCCAGCCATAGTACTTCTTAGAATCAACATGAAAGAGATCATATTGCCCTGCAGCTTAAAACCCTTCCATGACTTTTCAGTGCCCTCAGGATAAATCCCAAACTTGCAAGGACCTTGGTAGGGTGCCCTGTCCACACCACACACACACACACACACACACACACACACACACACTGCTTTGCTCACACTGGCCCCAATACTTGAACTGCTCTTCTCCCCATAGGCGGGGAAGTGGGCCAGACGGGTTTCACCTTGACCAGCTCTATGAAGCAAGTCTGTCTGTTGAGCCCTGAGGAAGCCTCTTCCATTGCAGAGTTCCTTGCATCTGAAACTTGGGTATTGGGTTTGTAAAAGGACTCCTGTGACTATAACCACGTGGAAAGAGATAATGGGAAACTGGGTTTTCAAGTTTAAACTTTGAGCCAAGAACAGGTGGAGAAGGCTCGTTGCTGTTACAGTAGAGAACAAGGACCCAGTTGCTTCTTTAGCCCCAGCCTTATGAGTCCTGCACTGTGGTGCATCCCTGAGCCCTCCTGGTGGTAAGGACCACTGCCCCTGTCCAGTGCTTTTCCCACCTCAGGCCTCCCAAGTTCTCAACGCTGCAATCTGATGACTCTGTCTGCCTTACCTCTACTTCCATTTTAAAATTTCCAACCAGGCTAGTAAATTAATAGTCTCCTAAGAGATCTCTTCATTTGACTGCTCTTCTTGTATTTCTATTTCCTGGATTGTACATCAGATCCTACATGGCACTATAACAATCCCACAAATCCTGACATTTAATCTTGGTCTAGTTTCTTCTATGGTCTTCAACACTGTCCTTCCATTTGAAGGGAAACTAATAGAGAAGTGGTTTTCAGCTTTACTGCAAAAAAGACTCACCCAAGGGATTTCTGACTTGGTCGATAGTGGGCGGAGCACTAGAATCCAGCATGTACCTGGGGAAGTACAGGGCCACTTTAGGAAACACAGTAAGTAGGCAGTCTGGGTGCTTTCTGTCACCCTTCATGCTAACTGGGCCCTCTGAGTGCTGGAGATAATCTTTCTCCTAATTACTCCAAACGACCATTCACTAGACATCATGAGTAGAATCTGGGCAGAAAATCGCTCTCACCAGAACAGCTGCCCTCAGCTGGTCCAGGCAGGAACTACATCTCTAAGAAACACACCCCAAGCTCTTTATCCCAACTACATCCTCACCCTAAAACAAATTTTTCTTTGAACTATGAATAACAGTATTTCATTTTCCACTCAAATAATGAATGTGATTCTTCTGCCCACTCACACTCTGTTTATTCACACCAGTGTGGCTTTCATTAGAACGGAACAACGGTGCTTATCCATGTATTTCACTTGTAAATATAATTAGATTACTACAGGTACTTAGAATTCTCCTTCCATCACCCAACTTGCAGAAGACAATTCCATGAACACCCAGCTAAGTCACATTACTTTCCTTAAAAACAGAATAAAATCAAACTGGGTTTGACATCTATGGAGCTGGTACAAGTTAGTGAGAATGACTGCCACCTGGCAGATGAGTGGCAGCTGGGAGTGGGTAAGATGTCATGGCCATTCATAAGCAGAGTCTGGAAGACAACAAGCCCAGCCGAGGCACATGATGGCTGGGCTGGGGTGGGATGGGGAGGAGGACTTGCCTCAGTTTTCCTTTAGTTCTGCCCCAAATATTGTAGCATCATTCAAGAAAATTTAAAAGAAGACCACAGACACCATTTTCGTGGGGTTTTTTTCATCTTTCAGTATATACAGTTGAGCATTCATAATCTTTATTTTCCAACCTATAATGGCAAGAATAAGGACACTTAGCAGAGAAAGATTTTTTATAATTATTAGAAAAATCATAAGATGAAATGCAAAGAGATTTTGTTTAAGCACACTACAGCCACCACAATAACCACAGCTGCCGCAAAAGCAGCTAGACGCCACAACCACCATGCAGATGGTCCACCAGCCACTGAAGTGCATTGACACAAGGAGAGTCACCAGCAGAGACCCAAGAAAAGAAGAAGATATCTCTATCAACAAAGCCCATTCCAGAGAGACAGAAGAAGCATCTGCTCTATGATAATATGGGGAGATCTGAACACACCTCTCCGCATTGGACAGATCGTCTAGGCAACAAACCAACAGAGTAACCATTACTCTTTCAGAAGGAGAGAAGAAATCTAGAGTTATCAGAGGTGGAAGGGGGGTGGGAGAGGGGGATGGGGAGAGATTGGACAACAGGAATAAAGAATAAGTAGGATTTGTAACAATATATATATGCAAGTAATATTGATCTGATCAACATATGTCAACCCCCAAAATATGTATAATTAATTATGATTCAATAAAAATTTTTTAAAAAAGAAAAATCATAAATGAAATGCAAAGAGATTTTATATAAGCAAAATCTGAGACTATGAGTTTTCAGATGATGATATCCTAGATGAATTTTTTCAAAATCTAGAATCAATAAGTG
>NW_007733392.1:25757-26997 GCF_000696425.1 Galeopterus variegatus | reverse complement strand
TATGAGTTTTCAGATGATGATATCCTAGATGAATTTTTTCAAAATCTAGAATCAATAAGTGGACACCACATTTCTAAGGACAAAAATAAAATATGGTATTCTCAACAAGTTAGTCACAAGACAGGAAAAAATTTATCATGCAATATTTTGTGATCAGAACCTGGACCATCCTATTTTGCTAAAAAGACATGTAACAATATTATCTTGTCTCTTATTATGGTTGTGCACCAAAATTTGCTTGAAATGGGTCACAGGTGGATAAGGCAGGGGTGTTACAGAAAGGTGCATGGAAGACAACAGATAATACAGAAACAAAAAAAACAATTGAATTAGTTCTTCTAATTGATGTCTATAAATCTAAACATGAAAATGTTTTGCAACTGAAAGATGTGCGCTCTCTTAAATGAATTATGAGCCATTAAAGTTTTCAAAAGTATTATATTTTGATGATGTAACTGCAAGGAGATAAAATCAGAAGTAATGATAAGCTAAACCTTTTAGAGATGTATTTGAAATCTGGAATCAGTATTTACAAGACGAATATGTTCTAGAATCATGTGTGACACTTGGTGACCAGTTAATGGCATTCAAAGGCAGTTGTCCATTTTGGGTATCTAACGTTATAAACTAGGAAAATATGGAATAAAAAATTAGAGGTTGCTATGCTTGCATTTTATTAAAATCTCCAATAAATTTGTTTTTCACAATATCTCTGGTTTTTACTTCTGTAAATTACTCATATAATGACTCAAAAATATAAAAACACACAAAAAGGTCCATTGAATACAAATAGAAATGGTGAGAAAAATCCTGGTAAACCAGGGATTAAGCACTCAATAAAATTTTGTCATTATTATCACTATCACCATCATCAGAGTCCACAAAGTTTATGAGGTCCTAGATTTATTCTGAAAAAGAAACATCTTGTGTTCCATGGAACACTAAGGACTCCTAAGCACCAGCAGTTTTGAGGTATAGCGTTACCACACCCCAGAAAGAAGTGTGCCCAGCGTGCCTGTTCACAGTGGCATGCAAAGGCAGATGTGTGGGCCTGATACGGCTGGTGGCAAAGAGAGCCTTCTTCCTGGAGTGTGCATGACACAGGACACAGCCTGCCACAACACCTCCCCGGCCACTCCCTGACCACCACCCACTTCCGCTGTCGCGCACAGGACTGGGCAGCCTTGAAAGGACTTGGCAATAGACCTACCGTGCCTTTTAAGAGCTCAACCTTTTAAAA
>NW_007733392.1:0-25307 GCF_000696425.1 Galeopterus variegatus | reverse complement strand
AAAAGAGAAAAAGAAAACTCTGTAGCCCAAGTGGTACTTTTATCTCGTCTGATTAAATGCTGTGACTTTGAAAGTTGAAGGAGAGTATTGGAAGTGACCATCTGGCTAGGGGACGGAGGATCCATAAAAAAGTCGTGCAACTGAATACAATAAAGAACATCAAGGGCATCAAAAAAAAAAAAAAAAAGGAAAATAGTAGGGAAGAATTTCCCAACTAAATCTGAAGAGAAAAACCTAAGAAAGTAAGTAAAAAAGGAAACTCAGAACTTCAGATTTCTGTGTCATTAATACTGTTGTTGTTTTTTTTAATTAGTACATGCTACCTTCTGGGTTTGTCCAGTCTAAGGAAGAACTCTTCAGCTACAAGAGTGATCCTCAATGAAGAGAAAGACTGTGCCTGGTTTCCGTATAGGCAGATATTCAAGCAGTGGCCAAAGGACCAAAGTGTGTGGCAAAACCCATTCTGAGCCGGGAGAGAGGAAACTGGATTCCCTTAAGGTCCTTCCACCTCAACTCAGGATAGCATCATGGTAGGGCAATGGATCCTGGAATCAAAGTGTCTGGATTCAAACCCCAGCTCAGCATTTACTGAGGGACACTATTTACCCTGACTAAAGCTAACTTTCATCATTTGTAAAACAGTGGGCACATGGTGGCCCATGATGGCAGTACTACTGACCTGTACAGGATATCTTCTGTTTGCCCCACATATCCCTTACACCCTTCACTATCCTTCTTTCTGCCCCAGGAGACTGATCTATTGGAGGAAGAGAAAAGAGTGAGGATAGGGGATTTACATCCTTTTCTCACTCCCTGTGGGGTCCTATATGACTAGCTATGTCCTTCCACTGAAGGTCATTGCTGCTCTCAAAGTGGCCCCATCTACACAACCCTTCTCCTCTCTGAAACTTCAGGCCTGGAGGTACAACAGCTCCTTTGTCACTAGCCTGGGGACACTGCCCTACCTCTTATGGATCCCTGCCACTTCTCTCACTTTGCAAACAGACCATGTTTAATAGGCCCTCTTCCAATTATTGTGATTTGGGTGTGCATCTGCTGGGACCCTGACTCTACCTCAAGGATTATGGAGAGGATTAAAAGTGGTGGTGTTCACAGAGTACCTGGCACTTAATAAGAAATCATTACAATGATGCTTTTATCATCCCTTCTCTGGTCTCTCACTCCTCTTTTCCAGCCATGGCTAACCCTGCTAGTCAGCTCCTCATCTGATTCTTTAACACAGGAGTCAGCAATATTTTTCTGTAAAAAAACAGATAGCAAATACTTTAGGCTTTGTAGGCACCTCTCTGTGGCAACTGCTCAACTCCACCATGGTAGAAGGAAAGTAGCCATCGGTTGGCAGTGTGTAATGAGCGTGGCTGGGTTCCAATGACATTTCATTTATGAACAATGAAATTTGAATTTCATATAATTTTCATGGGTTATGAAATATTATCCTTCTTTTGATTATTTTTCAGCCATTTGAAAATGTAAAAAGCATTCTTAGTTCGCAAGTCATACAAAAACAGGCAGTGGGCAGGATTTGGCTTATAGGCCATGGTTTCCCAACCCCTGATTTAACAGAGTTCTAAGATTTAGCATTTCTGCTGCATAAAAGAGAGCTTTTATGCCCAAATTATAATTCTATTTTTTTCCCTTTTCCTTTTTTTTAATAAGACTCTACAAATTTATTCTTTGAAGCCAAAGCTTGCTTGCTCTTCCCCATAATCTTTGCCAACTGGCTTTCAAAATTCTCTTCCATAGCACATTCAAACCACTCCCCTCCACAGCACCTTCCAGGGGCAATATCCGTGAAGCTGCTCCCATACTAGAAATCTATTGCAGCACTTTTCATCTAGGAAAAGGCACATCCAGGACTAGCCCAGTGTGATCCACCCCATGACCCCTCCACAGCACCTTCCAGGGGCAATATCCGTGAAGCTGCTCCCATACTAGAAATCTATTCCAGCACTTTTCATCTAGGAAAAGGCACATCCAGGACTAGCCCAGTGTGATCCACCCCATGAAAGTAATAACAGGAACTCTGGTGTATTTGGGCAAAGCCTGCCTTGGGCAACATTGGAAAGAAGATGAAGTCTGTCTTTGCAGGACGCCACCTGACCATGCCCACCCTGGGCTTGTATTCATCCCAGGCACTTGCCAGCCTTATCATGGTTCCCTCCTCCATCCCTTTCTCAGAAGGCTAATCTGATCAATTCATGCAAAAGTGTTGCTAGATGCTAAGGTGTTTCACCTACTCCACCAGACATGCAATGACTTATACAGTCAAAGAGACTGTTGAATTTTAACAAGGCTTTTCAAAATAACTACTTACCTAAAGCAGTGGTTCTCAATCCTGGGTCATAATGGAATCACCTGGGATACATTTTAAAATGCCTATGAGCAGGACCTACCCTAAAATGATTGAAATTTTATCCACAGTTTTTAAAAGCTACCCAGGTGATTCTGGCGCAGAGTGAGAGTTCAGAGTCATGGACTTAGAGGAATGGCCAAGGGAAAATTTTTCAGACAGTTGCAGGAGGGCAGGATGCACCCATTCAAATCACATTCCCTTTTAATGTTTCTTATTCTCCCATGCAAAGCTTCCGAAAAGAAAGCAATTGGCAGTGTGGGATGGAAGTGAACATTATTGTGCTCCTAGTTTGTTTGTTTGTTTGTTTGTTTGTTTGTTTGTTTGTTTGTTTGTTTAAAAGATGACCGGTAAGGGGATCCTAACCCTTGACTTGGTGTTGTCAGCACCATGCTCAGCCAGTGAGCTGACCGGCCATCCCTATAAGGGATCCGAACCCACGGCCTTGGTGTTATCAGCACCGCACTCTCCCAAGTGAGCCACGGGCTGGCCGCCATTGTGCTCCTAGTTTGGATTTGGATTTTATTAATTATTTTTCATTCATTTACTCATTCAACCAACACATTTATTAAGTTAGTGCCAGGCATTCTGCTAAACACGGCAGATACAAAGATAAGAAACATAGGCATGATCTCTGCCGTCATGAAACTTATGTTCCTATGGGTGGAAAAGATGGGGGGAATAGAACAACTAATTACACAATTAGTATTTAATGACAATCGTGGGAAGTCATATGAAGTTCAGGATGCACCTTCCTGGGGGATCTCACTTAACTGAGATCAGGGAAGGCTTCCTTGAGGAAGTGATGCTCTGGCTGAGCTCAGAAGCATGAATAGAATTAACTAGACAAAGAATGAGGAAGGCAGAAGGAACTACATGTGCAAAGGCCCTGAAGTGGCTGTGTAAGAGTGTAGACCTTTTGAAGAACTGAAAAAAGTCAGTGAAATTCAGAGAACAAGAGGAGAATGGCGGAGTGGGTGAGGATTGGGTCATGTAGGGCTTTGGAGGCCTGTTAAGACACAATATGTTATCTCATCTGTTTGTCATTAATATCCTCATTTTACAGCAAAGCATTAATAACATGCTCAAGGTTCTATCACTGGAAAGAAGTAAGGCCAGCACTCAAACCAGCTTCTGTGCATGCCAAAGCTCATGTCCTTTCTCTGGCTCCATCTGTCTCTGCAGTCGCCTCTGTTTCAGGGGTGAGATGTTGCACCAGAAACAGAAATCATAATTCAAGTCTGGGTTTCTATAGAGTCTCTTCACACAGAAATAGAGTATCTGTGCTTGTATCTAGATAGGGAGGAACAAAAGGAACAAGCTATAAAGGATCAAAAATATTAACTTTAGGGAAACTGTTCTTTCTTCATGAAGGAAAAGATTTGCCCTGCACCTTCCTAACCAGTCCTTTGCAGAATTCAAAAGGGCCCCTATCACTGGATCCTAATATAGATCAATCAGGTAAAGTCAAACATTGATTTATTTATCTGGTATTTATTGAGCACTTATGTGCCAAGTACTTGAGACATAGAAAAAAAACCACAAGATCCCAACACTTGGGGAACTTATAGTCTTTTCTAGAAGAGATTAAAGAAGCAAAGTACTTAGCCAAACTCAAAATCAGACATTCCTAAAGATTAATAGGAGATTAGAGAAGAGAGTAGCAATATTCTATGCTTAATATTTATATCTACCAGAGCTCATCACTTTCTGCCCCATTTCATCATCCCAATGTTTTTCAAAGATAACCACCCCATAATAACAAGATCAATAAAAATCGCTGGGTTTTTTTGCTGGCTAGGGAATACCACTCTGTTAATAAAATTTAAGCAATGGGTAGGACATTCTGGAGCATCAATGAGGGAAAAGTGTACTTGTATAAATTCTCAAAAAAAATTTCTGATCCTGTTCCAAAATCAACTATGTACATGAGATTGATCCAATCCTCTTCCAGATGGTTTGAAGAAATCTGAGCGAGTCCTCGAAGTAATGGTTAGTATGAAAGATATAAAATGAACAAATAAAAAACTTCATTAAAATCCTAAAATAAGACTGAAAAATCTGCAGCAGATGGTATGGATCATAGATAGTTAAATGTCTGACAAAGGCAGTAATGACTTTTTTGTTTTTTTATCAGCAACAGGGTTTTGGGAGAGAGACAAAGACGTTGAATTATAGGAAATATGGTATTGATTTTTGAAAAGGGAAGTAAGATTGATTCTGGCCAGTACTTTAGGTAAACTTTGATCCCTACTAAAATATTCAGTTTGATTCTAACAATCAAGGAAACTCACAAAGAACAACCTCAGAAGACTTTCCTGGGACCCAGTGGGAAAGAAGTGTCCATCTTCCTTCTCCAGGAATCCCTAAGAGGCAGTCAGCAACGTGCTCAAAGCACTCCCACCCACAGCCCTGGAGGACCAGCACACGTGCCCTGCTCTCTAGGCTCCAACACATGATTAAGAGAGGTGGTTAAGTGGGGAGCCCCTCCTAGGCTCCACACATCAGTATACCGGCCTGGGTGTGTGTGTGTGTGTGTGTGTGTGTGATGGGTATTCATCAGTTAACCTCCTTTCTTTCTTAGGAATGACTTCTTCTGCCCTTCATTTCGGCTAGAACTTGGCAAAAGACAATAAGAAACTCAAACCATCATAGCACATCAAAGACATCTTCTGATATATCCTCCAAACCAAGGTTCAGAATACCTGCCTCTTTCTCTTTGGGGACCACTAAGTCAGAGCTGAGTCTAAGAACTGCCTTTTCTTTCTCCCTTTCAGGAACACCTCAGGGGCCATTGCTCCTCACATTTCCTGCATTCCCCCTTCTCTGAAGTAAGATATTAAAATGGCAAAAGACTATAAACCTTGCTTTAAAGAAAAATCTTTGCCACACAATACTTTGTGCCAGCCCCGCCCCCGCCGAAGTTACTCTTACTAATATAACATGACATAAATCCCTTTCTTGTCTTCCAACATTAGGTCCCCTCGTTTGATCTGCCAGATGTGTCCGTTCCCTAGAGATGAGCATACTGTAACTGTCTGTCCATCATGCCCATTGTTATGAATGTGCTTGGTGAGTTGTCTGCTGCCTTTGATGTGTAACTCCTTGTTCTAGACCCAGTACTCAAGGTGTGATGCCTGGGTTAACAACATCAGTATCACCCAGGCACTTGCTAGAAAAGCAGAATCCCAGACCCCACTCCAGACCTGCTGAATCACAATCCGCATTTTAACAGTATTCCCCTGGTGATTCTCATGCACATTAAAGGGAATTCTGTCTAAAGGGCAAGGCACTTACCACATCCCTGAAAACAGGTTGGCAGTAAGTCACTAAATGTTAACTATGTGTCACTAGAATGGGATTTTATGAAGAGATAGAGGGAAAATACAAAAGATAGTTGTTGTTACTACTTACAACTTAATAGAATTTATGTCCCTTATATATGACGCACTTAAAGACTCAATGAGACCATATACTCATATATACATGGTGTAAGTGTCAGAGAAATTCAAAGAAAAAAGAGCTTGATGTGGGATTCCAGGTAGGGGGAAGTATCATGCAGAAAGTAGGAACTGAATTGAGGATAAGCGGGGAGGTTCTTGGGAAAATAGGACCACAAGGGAAATTTTCTGAAACAGATGGTTTGAGTTGTCAGGTAGCACTCACCAAGCATGTGAACTTTTTATTATATAAATCACTTATTTTCTCTGAGCATTAATAAAACCAGGAGAGTGATGTGGGATAGTGGAAACAACAAGGTTTGGGGTCAGATGGACCTGGCTCCAATTCTAATCAGACTGTGTCACCTTAGAACAGTTATTTTCTCTTGCTGAGCCTCACTATACTACCGGGAAAAAAGAAATAATACCTGAGGATTAAATAATAAGACAAGTTCCCGGTATAGTATTTGCAATATAATATGTGGTCATCCAATATTAGTTTACCTTCTCTCCTCCCTTCCCTCTGGCAAAGAGTTGGGCCTAGACAAATGTGAACTCAATCTGGATCTAAATTGGCAAGGGCATTTCAGATTAGGAAAGTCCTGAACAGTTCAGGCTTGATGTGGCAGGAAGTAGGGGTCATTGTGTAAAGGTGAAAACAGTATTTTAAGAAGACCAGCCTAGGAGTGGTGTTGAGAATGGGCTAGACAGTGGGTGATGGTTAGTGGTGAACTGACAAGCTCATTGCTAAGAGTATGGCAGCACACCTGCCCACATCTGTGTTGGTCATTTTTCCCTTTGCTCTCAGCTCCACTCTGCACTTCCCCTGCTCTAATTTGTATATGTGGGAACTGGATTTCTTGCCAGGTAGCTTCCAGGTAGGATCAGCCAATGGGAGGTTAGAAGGTTTTATGGTGGGAGGAAGGAAGAAGCTAAGGTTTTTATCCTTTCCTCTCCCTGCCTGGGTGGCATCTTGGGCAGTGCTATTTCTCCTGGGAGCCTATAACTCCAACAGAGAGTTCCAAGCTCTGCCCTGTAGCCCCACTCTGAGCTCTGGTAACACCTCCTCCTGCTGTGGTCCATCATCCTTGGGGCAGAAGCAGCTTCCAGCCATTCCAACCTCTGGGGCACTTTACCATCTACTCTGGCTTTTGTTTAGCATCACCTGGGTAACCAGTTTCCTGTATTATATTCCCTCTATTGAAAGACCAAATGTGGTTTCCATTTCCTGATTAAACTTTAACTGACATAGCATCTAAATCAAAACATCTCTTCGATTATTTTCATGTGATTATGGGAGTTTCTAAATCTTAGAAAATATGCAAATAAAAGCTACATAACAATGAATCTCCTGGTGAACAGCAGGAGAGGAATTGGGATCAGAATTCTACAAACAAAAGATTATAGATCCATTAATACAGGGTAATTACTAATCTGTGAATGTAGCTGTGTCAATGAGCATATCATTTAATTCAGCATTTGCATGGGTGATCTGGAAAGGTGAATAGCGAATGCAGAAATTAGTTCCACAGATGTAATTTGGGAAGTACTGCAAATACTCAAAAGGATAAGGAAATAATCAAAAAAACCAAACTGGAAGTTACAGAAGAACAGGCAGGATATGGTGGTAAAACGCACACAAATGCATAGCTGGATCCAAATTGCAAAATGAGATACTGCCATAAAAATGAACCATTGTATAGGTAAGAGAGAGTAATCAGAGACACAGATACTCCATGGGAAGGAAAGAAAATAAATGAATAAAGTGAAAAAGACTGAGGAGTGACAGAACAAACCTAGATGCAATTTTGAAATACGATGGAGGGTAAGAGCCTGGTTATTTTGATCGTTAAGAATAGATATCCTGTGTTGTTGTTTTAAATGATGTTCTCTCTCCCTGCAACCTCAGATACTCCATGGGAAGGAAAGAAAATAAATGAATAAAGTGAAAAAGACTGAGGAGTGACAGCACAAACCTAGATGCAATTTTGAAATACGATGGAGGGTAAGAGCCTGGTTATTTTGATCTTTAAGAATAGATATCCTGTGTTGTTGTTTTAAATGATGTTCTCTCTCCCTGCAACCTCCAGTCACTCCCCGCAACTTGTACAGCATTGATTAGGCCATACTTACAATGCCTTACCCAATTTTGTATATCTCAATAACAAAACTGAGAAAAATATTACAAATTGCAAGAATTCGGGAAAATCAAATCCAATAGATAATCATCTGGAGGACATGACCAATAAAGGAAGTTATAAGAGCCAGATTGGCTCAGCAATCATATTTCTTGCACAGACCCACAGAAAATCAGGCATATTGTGTGGGACAAGTAAATTACAATTAGAGAATAGATTTCAGTGTTGACCTAATTGTCTCATGTCCAGTTCTCACTTTTATGGGATGAATCCAGGCAAGTAAAATACATTCTTGGAGATGAAACTATTCTTTCTAATAAGAAAAATGGCTTCCTTTTTCTCCATGAAGCCCCAGAAGGTCAGAAAACAAAATCCCAGTATATTATTTTTTGTTCAGTTTGAGCCTTAAATATCACTTCCATAAGGATAATATTGCCTTCTAGGGGTTCAGACAGTGTGTTTCTATGTGGTCAAGAAGGGCTTCCTCTCAGGAAAACAGGAGATCAAATGAAGGACAAAAACTCTCAACTCTAAAAGGATACAACCACCAGTAAAGTCACCTGCTCCCAAGTAAATTATTAGGTGAAAGAAGGGTAATGGATTAAAGCTAAATACTCAGCGCTCCCTGATAAACTGGGCTCTTATAATCTAAGTATTCATGAAAAACCATTTTCGAATTTAGAAGAGGGTGGGAGAGAAGCAACTATAGTCAACTGCAATATAGTAAGGATCCATCACATGATCTAATTACAGAAATGAAAGCAACCCAGGAATTATGTGGTCTATTCAAGCCTGCAAGGAGTATGAACAAAGAATATAATTATACATCAAGCCTGTTGATTAAACAATTACTATTTAAAGCAGATATAGATTTAAAATTAATTTGCCTCTGCATTCTGAGGATTTGGGGACTGAGATAAACAGTGTTTGAAGTCTAATTACCCATGTGTAAGATGAAGGGGCTCATTTCAATTTGGTTAGTGCTGCAGAGCATTTGTATGGCGTAAAAGGCACAGTCCGACTTAGCTGCAAGTCTCGGCACTGCTGAAACGTGTGATTGAAGTAGCAAGGAGGCTCGCAGCCTAATTCCCACGGGATGTGGTAATATCACAGGAGGGATTGTGCAATTGCAAATTAATATTTAAATGAACACTAGCTGGAAGTTTACCTGGAGGGGGAAACACTTTATCTCCAAAAGAACAGAGAAAACCAACCAAACAGTTCCAGGCTCCATGGCAGTGAGATCTGGGCAATGGAGACCTTCACGCATGTTTGAGCAAATAGGACACCTACCTGCCAGCTATGCTGAATGGAGTGATTCTTATCAGAGGCCACATGAACAGTGTCCCAGGGCAGAATTGCAGGGCTGAGGGGTGGGCAGGGTAAAAGTGTAAATTGTAGAGTGAAAGACAATAAACAAAGACTAGAAAATTCCAAAATTGAAGAATGACTGTTGAGATGCATGGAAATGTGTCTGTGTTCACACAGTGAGATTAAAACACACAGGGACAGACTTGTCAGACCTCAAACCCAACTCAGCAGCTACCATGGGAGGAGGTGTGCTCAGTGACCCAGCTGTGCTGGAATGCTTCCAGAATGGGAGGGTGCCGCATAGTGCCACTCTTAAGAGAATGGGCTTTGGCATGGGAAAAGTTTGAGTTTAACTCCAAGCTCCACCACTTTTCAGTTTTCTGACCTTAGCAAAGCATTTGACTCCGAGTGCTCTCCATTTCATGGGTAAAACAGCTTTCACTCGTTCCTCATTGGGTAGTTGTATATATTAAGTATAGTAATGAGGGCAAACCTAAGAGTATCTTTTCCCTTCTTAAAACTCCTCAGTGGCTCATCACTGACCTTTGGGTAACAATAAATCTTAACACTTGCAAGGTCCTGCAGTGGTGAGAATGACCCCCACCCACCGCCCCCACCTTCTCTTGCATTCCCTTCCCCAACATTCCCTCCACCCCAGCCATGCTGGCTTTTTTTAGTTTTCTATTCTCTCTCCCACTTCAAGGCCATGTGCTTTTCCCTCTGCTCTGGAACACCTTTCTCTTCCCTCTTCAACCAGTTGACATCTCTTCATTCTTCAGGTCTCACTTCAAGTTGTCTTGGGTGGTAGTTACAAGCTCAGGCCCTGCAGATATGTTGGGTTCAAAACCCAAATTCCACCACTTACTGTGCACATGACTTTTGCCCATCTAAGATTCTGCTTCTTTCTCTGCAAAATGAGGATGAAAACTAGTTGCTAAATCATGGGGTTGTCATAGGGTCACATTAGTTAATCCATGGGGTGGTGTCAGAATACTGTCTAGTTCACAGGCAGCACTGGGAAACTGCTTTTATCATAACCCCCAAAGACCTCCCTTCCATACCACTTATCACACCTGCAATTTTATGTTTGTGTGCTTATTTTAATATGCCTGTCTCTCCACTAGAATGGAAGCTCCATGGGGGCGGGAGTTTGCCAGAGTTTGGTCCATGTTATAGATTCTGTTCCTAGCAGAATAGACACTCAAATATTTGCTGAGGAATAAATGAATGAAAATGCTGAGCATTGTGCCTGGCACATAGTAGGGCCTCAATAAATACTAGCTTTTAAATAATAACCCACTGATAAAGTCAACTGATAAGTGAAAAAAATTATCTGATGATTATTATTCAGTTTGCCCAGTGGTTCTGACTGGGATTGATTTGGGTGGTGGGGTGGTGGGAGTGCTACTGGCATCTAATTGATAGAGGTCTGAGAAGCTGCTAAATGTCCTACAATGCAGGTGGTGGGGTGGTGGGAGTGCTACTGGCATCTAATTGATAGAGGTCTGAGAAGCTGCTAAATGTCCTACAATGCACAGGACAGCTCTCCCACAACAAGAAATTATCTGGCACAAAATGTCAACAGTGTCAAGGTTGAGAAACCTTGAATTTTGCCTTCTGTCATTTTTCCCTGATAGCTTAATTCACCAGTTGAGTTATAGCAGGCAAATCCAGCTTAACATAGTATTCATGCTTTTTACCTTGTCCATTCCTGTGGATACAAGGTCTCCCTTGCCTCTCCTTCCTCCCCCAAATTCTGTTGGCCTATCTGGACACCCTCATCCTCCTTATCCCTTTGCCGGGTATGAGATTGAAACGTGGGAATGTGGGTGAGGCTAAAGGAAAATGCATACTCCAAGATAACAACCATCCCATTTTGTTCACTCTTCTCTGTCACACATTTATTCCTATTTTCTGCAGAGATGTCCACAGAAGCAAAATGTGAGCACTACTACTTGGTTTTCCGGACAGAGCTTTGTCTCAAATATCATGCTTCAAAAAAGGCTCACATAGCCAAAAATATAGGGCAGGGGTCAACATGTTACAACCACTCATGTCTAATATGGAGATCACTCTAAGACAAAAGAGAATGTGCTCCAACAATAAATGCCATGCTCAAAAATTATCAAAATGTAAAGTCCCAGGAACGAATTACAGAATCTGAGAAACAGTGAAATAATGGAAAAAAATTATTCTGAAGTGTCAACTCAGATAATGTCAAATGCTCCAGAGCACACAAATGTTAGAGGTTAACAGAAAATTTAAAACCTTAAACTTAATCAATTGCATAAAATGACATACACAAAGGTTAAAAGCATTTTATACCAAATAGGAGGTACAAGTGTTGGTGAAGATGTGGAGAAACTGGAACCCTCATGCATTGTTGGAATGCAGAATGATGTGGCCACTGTGGAACACATTTTGGTGGTTCCTCAAGAAGTTAAACATAGAATTACCATATAACCCAGCAATTAAACTCCTAGGTATCTACTCAAAATATTTGAAAATAGATACTCAAACATATACACAGGTATTCATAATAATACTATTCCCAATAACCAAAATGCAGAAACGGCCCAAATGTCCATCAATGCAAGAATGGATAAACAAAATGTGGTATATCCATACAATGGAATATTACTCAGACATGAGAATGAACAAAATGCCCATACACACTACAGCCTGGACGATCCTCCAAAAACAGTATGCTAAGTGAAAGAAGGTCACATATTGTATGATTCCATTTATATAAAATATCCAGAATAGAGAAATCCATAGAGACAGAATGTGAATTGATGGTTGCCAGGTGCCGAGATAAGGAGAAATGCAGAGAAACTTTTTAATGTCAGAGGTTTTACTTTGGAGTGATGAAAGTGTTTTGGAACCAGATAGAGGTAATGGTTGCAAAACACTGTGAATATACTAAGAGCTACTGAACTGTTCACTTTAAAGTGGTTAGTTTTATGTTATGTAAATTTCACCTCAATAGTTTTTTCTTAAGTGTGTCAAAACCCTGCACACAAAATTGACGAATACCAAAAAAGAAGATACTTCAAAATGGAAATATATGTGGTAGCCTAGGGGAATTATAGCTGATTTATTTTTACAGTTTTAACAGGACTTTATTTTTTAAAGTAATACATATTTGGTTATAAACATTTTAGAAATTACATAAAAGCACTAAAAAGAATGTAGAAGTCACTATCAATAATATTTCTAGTATTTCAAAATATACTTTAATGTCAATGTTAAATTATCTTTGTACTTTAAAAACAACAGTAAAACCAAGATCCTATGTTTATTAAGTAAGATAAAGCCACACAGGTGAACATTTATTGCTGCCAACGCTTTTCCTGAAGGCTTGTTTCTCTCTGTGGGCAGAAGCAAGGCTGAGAGATGGAGCCGGTAAGTCTGTGACTTTGACTAAGGCCTCTCTTCTATTCTTCCATCCATCCCAGGCCAGCATGTCTGGCTCTCATCAGGCTGCAAAGCCTGGTCTCTGTGGGACACAGTTTGAGAGGGTCTCGTTCTCCAGGTCTGTGCCACCAACCTTCCACGAAAGAGACTGGAATTTCTTCCCTCTTTCCTGCACTACTTCTTCCCTGCTCAGAGCAAGAGATCTCCACTAATTATTACACTTCTAAGCTCTGGGAATGGGGAGATGGGGATTTAGTACCCTTGACTTCATGAAAAGATCATTTTTTTCCCAAAGATTTTTAAATAATGGTGTGATTGTATGTCTCACCTCCCATCCTTCTGAAACTTTTTTTTTTTTCCTTTTTGTCTTTTTTCGTGACCGGCAACGGATCGCAACCCTCAGTGTCGCGCCCGTACCGGACCGGGACCAGCAACGGGATCACAACCCTCGGTGTTGCTCCCGCACCTTGCTCAGCCAGTGATTTTTTTTTTTTCCTTTTTGTCTCTTTTTTTGTGACCGGCAACGGATCGCAACCCTCAGTGTCGCGCCCGTACCGGACCGGGACCAGCAACGGGATCACAACCCTCGGTGTTGCTCCCGCACCTTGCTCAGCCAGTGAGCAGCCGGTCTGTATGTGGGATCCGAACCCTCGGCGGGAGCACCTCCGCACTCCCAAGCAGCGCACTATAGCAGTGCGCCACCGGGCCGGCCCCTTCTGAAACTTTTTAAGTGTGAACAGAACTAAAATAAGGAACAAAAGGAAAAGCAGAAACTTGGGGCTTGGCTCAGAATAGAATGGATATGTTACCAGTGAGTCAACAACTATCTGTCACAGGCCCATGTTGCAACCAGCAACTATAGACCAAACGTTTGTGAACCCCCGGAAATCATATGTTAAAACCTAACCCCCAATGTGATGGTGTTTGGAGGTGGGGCCTTTGGGAGGTGATTAGGTCCCTAGGGTAGAGCCCTCATGAATGGTATTAGTGTCCTTGCAAAAAGGACCCCAGACAGCTGCCCTACCCCTTCCACTATGTAGGGATGCAATAGAAGATAGCCATCTACGAACCAGGAAATGGGCCCTCACCAGACACCAAATCTGCAACATCTTGATCTTGGACTTTCCAGCCTCCAAAACTGTGAGAAGTAAATTTCAGTTATTTATAAGCCACCCGGTCTATGGTATTTTATTACAGCAGCCTGAATGGACTAAGACTCCAGCACTGGGATGGTACTGTCTCTAAGAAGAGACTCAAGAACCCCATCCTGATTCACAGATTCAGAGCTTTTGGTTTGAATATTCATACTTTCCTTTAACCTATCAATGGCCTCTTTCTCAATTCAACTTTACCACCAAAATTCAGTTCCAATATCTCTCCTCTTCTTTCAGTAGCTGCCCTCCCGTTCTTGCAGCATGACTGCCCTGAGTGAGGCACCTCCGTCTTATTAAAAAGAAGAGCAGAAGATGTTACAGACATGTAAGTACCCAAAGGGATCCTTCCCTAAAGAAACTGCTGGATCAAAAGAGCAACCCACGCCCCACCCAAAACAAAAGGAAAAGGAAATAAAAATAGGCAACTTTCAGAATTATTAATGTTGAGAACAAAGTCTAGTGGATTTTCCAAATATAGAGTTTCCTATAGCTGATTTTCCTGGCATGGGAATGCTATCCCACAGCTGATGGAAGGTACTGATTGCTCTCCATTTTCCCAGGGAACTTAGCATTAATGGTCTCCCGAAAGCAGTTGCTTATGGAAACATGACCACAAGCAATTACCTAGAAGATGCCTAGCCAGCTGGCCGTGCCTCCGCATCTTTGCTATGCATGATAAGCAGACACGCTAAACCCTACAGTAGGGTGCAACAGAGAACACTGACTGGAGAAGGCAGGGGAAGGAGAGGAGAGACAAATATTTAGTTGAATGCTTAATGTTCTCTTGTTCTGTCTTGTCATGAACATACACGCATGAGATATCAATAGAAACCTTAAAGAAGCAGTGAATTCTGCTTATCTTATACCAAGCAAAACACTTCAGGTTTTGTTTTCTTCAGATTTTATGGTTGTCTCAACCCAAAACCTTTAGGCAATGAGCCTAAAATGGGGTGTGATTTTACTCTGGGTTGTACAGAACTGGCCGTAGGGTCCTCGTGAAGACTCCACAGAGGTAAAATTTCAGGTCTTCAAAAACATATATTTTTTATTGTTATATTTTTTTATTTTATTTATTTGTTTGTTTGTTTGTTTGTTTTATTGTGGTAAAATATATGTAACACAAGGATTGCTATTTTAAACATTTTTAAATGTACAATTGTATGAAATTAATTACATTCACAATACTGTATGACTATCTCATATCTATTTCCAAAATTTTTTCATCATCCAAAACATAAACTCTGGAGGAGGGAGGGAGGATTCGGTGATGGGACACAATAACTAACTACATTGTATATTGACAAAATAAAAAAATAAATAAATAAAATAAAATAAAATAAAATAAAAAAAACATAAACTCTGTACCCAAGAGCAGTAACTTCTCTCTCTTACCCCCAGTTTCTGGTAACCTCTAATCTACTTTTGACTCAAAATTTTTTTCTTTTTAATTTATTTTTTCTTAATTGACCCATGATAATTGTGTATATTTATGGAGTACAATATGTTATTTGGGTATGTTATACAAAAAGGTACATTTTCATATAAACCAGAGCAAGTGGCCACCAGATGTGAAGAGCTCATACCCCAAGCTCTGAGAAAACAGAAAAGTCAAGATGCCCTCATGAGAAGTCTGGTATCACTGAACCAGGACACTCTGTCCTGCTTGTATATATTACCAAATCCAATTGTAGGTGGCTTCTGGAACAAGGCAAGAAGTCAGGATTTATTCAGGTCAACATCAGGAATCCTGCACGTTCCACACAGTTAACTCTGCGAAAAAAGGAAGTCATACCCCACCCACCCGTCCCCTATCAGCCGAAAAACTTCCACAGTACAGTTTGTCTCTAGGATGCCTTAAGATAGCGTCACAAAACTGGACAATGGCTGGCAGCGATCATCTCCCAAACTTGCCAGACTTGGGTGATTTTTTAAGGTGGAAAGCATCTAATGGCCATGAATACTTCATTTAGTGCTCTTTTTCCTAATGCATTGCAAAACTGGACAATGGCTGGCAGCGATCATCTCCCAAACTTGCCAGACTTGGGTGATTTTTTAGGGTGGAAAGCATCTAATGGCCATGAATACTTCATTTAGTGCTCTTTTTCCTAATGCATTGTAAGAAGTTCACTCTTCAGCATTAGACTCTGCCAAGTATCCCATCTCAACATTCCGTTCAACTTCTGGGTAAATTTCATCATGTCTTTTATTAAGCCTTTCTCAAATGCTCAGAGTTTGCAAAGTACTTTGCAATAATAATTTAGGAGCCTTCCCCCAAGTCACCACCTAAGGAAAGGAGATTGCCCTCTCACTATTAACCCTTACTTTGCAGAGAAAGACCCTCAAGGCTCTAGCAAGGTTTACGGCTAGTTGCCAAGATCCTTTTGGAGTCAGAAATGAAGCGCAAGTCTAGACCCAGGGCTTGTCTCACACAGACCCAGAAGGGGCAGCTGACTTCGCCGGAAAGGTGAACAGTGACTGAAATATCTTCCCTTTTGGTCTGTGATAGTTCTTGAGTTTCCAATTAGAGTTACTCCTTGGGAGTCTTCTTCTACAGACAAAGCCTATATTGAAATGTTTTCAGGTGTTGCTCAACGAGAGAAGTAACATATTAGCTAACATATCGATAAATTTTCCTTCAACAGGACAGCCTGGTATCACCCACAAAGAGAACAGGTCCTGAAACAATAAGACTCAGGACAGGTAAGTTTGAATAAGCAGGTAGGCTAAAAAGGACGGGGAGAATGACCCAACGTATAGGGTTGTCTAGGACCAGAATATATGAAACAGTAAAGAGGGTAGCAGTCGGGCGGGGAGAACCGGGTGAGAGTAATAGACACTTGGCTTGCTCTGAAATGGAGCGAGAGGAACAGAGTAAATGAAAACCGCCTTGGTTGGATTCACAGGTCTGCCCCAGGCCAGCACAGCTTCCCAGAGAGACCAATGGAAGGGGGATGTGACTGTCCTTAGGGTAATGTCTTTGATACCCAGACCTCATTGCTACCACTCCTAAGGAAATGACAAGCTCTCAAAGAGCTGTGAGATTGGGTGTGTCAAGAGCAGGAGGGGAAAGATCAAGAGCAGGGTCAGAAGTTCTCTGGGCTGGGAGGAGTGGAGTGGGCAGGGGCTGGGGCTTTTCGGCTGGGTGACCATGCAGTCGGCTGGATCACAGCCCCTGCTACCCCATCCCGTGCAGGTCCTGAGCCAGGTGGTCAGAAGGAAAACTGAGCAGCCGCCGACAAAGCGGACATGCTTTATTTTTAAAGGTGAGCTCGAGGGCCAGCGGTTCAGAGCTGCCTTCCACATCGAAAGGTACACAATAGCGACAACGAGCCGAGGGGCACACGGGCGCACATGCACACTGACGCTACTCTGATTAGCTTGTGTGCAATGGATGTGCTGAATGACACCCAGCCGGACATGAGGCCAGAGGGCCTGACTGTACTGACTCCATTTTCCTCACACATGCTCAGGCCCGTCTCCTGGGAGACAGGTGCGCCTGGCACAGCTCACACTGCGACTGAGCGTCCGTCTGGGATCTCTGATCTCCTAGGGAGAGAGAGCATGTGAGGAAGTGCTGGTGACATCAGAGGGCCCTGTCCTGACTCTAGTGAGAGATGTGTTTATAGGCTTTACCCCACCCTTCCCATTTCTCATCCTCTCTCTCAACAACTCCTCCTTGCTCCCTCTAGGTGCATTCATAAATCTTACCTAAAAAAGGTTTTTTCAATTAAATATGCAAAGTTGTGTGTGGGTTCCTCTCTACATCCAAATGCTCCTCAAGTTTTAGCTTCAGAACTTTCCATGGTCTCAACCTTCCTTCCTGGGATGCCCAAACCTTCATGCTGATCTCTAGCTGCTTTAGTATCTATCGGGACCCACCCCCAAGGACAGGGACTAATGCTCCTGCGCCTTTTTCTGACAACGTCTTCTTATCACCAAAACTTTCCTGTCCGATGGTCCATTCCCTGTGCTATCTAGTCTGATAAACTAGCCCCTATCAGGAGGAAATAGCTGCTCAGAGTTTGTTGAGAGAAACAAATGAGAGAAAGCAATGTAAACAGGTGAAGTTCTAATATGATCTTTATCAGTACATTAGTCCTCTCAGGTAACAAACTGACATTTCGGTAGGGACTCTCAGAACACCATCCTAAATGAGTGGTTCTGTTCTGGGGAATTTTAGGCACCGGGGCAGGTTGGAGTGGGAGAAGGAAGACAGAGGAGAGACCGCACCTGTTGGCTCTTCTCCACCCACATGTTTTAAGCCAGCCGCCCACCCCTTCTAGGGTTGCTGCTCATCCCATGGCCAAGCCAACTTCACTTCATTCAATTAAATGTGTAAAAACCCTAGTTAATAAACTGAAGATACAAAAGCAGTAATGAACAGTTAGTTCCCAATTACGGAAAACATCATTCCTTAGGGACAAATATCTTATAAAATCTCCTGCAGTTGGCACAGAACCATTATTTAGGGACTGTTTCCCCTTCACAGCGGCAAAATTGGTCTCATTTGAGGAGTCAGCTCTATCACTTTCCAGCCCTGTGAAATGGGATAAGCTGTCTAGCCTCTCTGAGCCTTCAGTGCTTTATCTATAAAATGGGGACAAATACAAGTATCTCCCCAGGCTGTGAGAATTCAGTCAAACTATTATATAATATCTGCAAACCGTGCAAGGCTTGTTATGTAGTAAACAAGCGAAAATAGAAGCAACCACAGCAGCTATTCCCAGACATTCTGAAAGTGGAAAGATTCGGCCTTCAAAAGGTACTCAAAGGTAATGTGTGATATACACATTATTAAAAAGACTTGAGAATTATTTGGGTTTGAGAATTTCACATTGCCCTTTCAGGCAGTTGGTAAAACCTTGAAGTATCTCACCATCGATAGGAAATTTCTGCCCTAGAGATAGACATTACCTGTCTCTGGCAGCTCCTGGAGACAGAACTGAGGCCCGGCTACCCCTGCAAGGAGACCTCCCTCCCACCAAGCCAGCCAAGGGCATAGCCATTCCCTGTCCTTTCCCTCACCTCACCCATTCCACTCACCCACTCCCTTCTCCCCTCCCCACTGGGGAAACCTGCAAGAGTCTGCCTAATTTGAACTCTTTTGCCTTTAAAATGCCTTGCCCAGCTTAATCAGTAACCAGCAGCCCTCTACTGCCAGTTAGTCTCTTGCCCTGACATGCGTTGCTTCTCCTGCCAGACAGCAGATGTGACTTTTTTAGGAAGATTCAATTCCCTGCCCTTGCCCTTCCTGCCAATGACAGCCTCCCTCTTTGAAGGTTACCTGTCGCTGGAATGAATGCTAAGTGAAGTGGGTGCTTGCCCTGAGCTTGGAGAAGCACATCATTCTGTATGAGTTCTAAAAAAGAACATTTGACATTTGCCATCTTATTTGTGTCAGGACTGAGAAAAGGAAGCCCCACATGGTGGGATACCCTCTTAGGTCCAGGGATGTGGCTTGTGAATGACACTTGTCAACTAAACCTTGCAATGATATTCAGCAGGCATGATGTAGAGGAAATGTTAATGAAATCCTGCCTAACTGCAGGAACACATTTGAATAGAATCAAAGTCATATGTGGGATTTTTCTCATATACTAAGTCTTCTCTGCATATATTAACCTTTTGCCAGCTTAAAAAAGTAAAAAGGCACAAAACTAGGATGATTCACTCATTCAATCATTCTGCAAACATTTATTGAGCACCCATCATGTGCCAGACCTCATACCTGGCACTAAGGATAAAAAATTGAACAAGGCATAGATTATTTTAGGCAAATAATATAGGATGATTCACTCATTCAATCATTCTGCAAACATTTATTGAGCACCCATCATGTGCCAGAACTCGTACCTGGCACTAAGGATAAAAAATTGAACAAGGCATAGATTATTTTAGGCAAATAATATATTATTCAACACTTTATAGTGAGACCCCAACTTCTTGATTTGTTAAAAATGAAGTAAAAAGACTACATGCATTTCTGGACCCTTTGCTCCATTTGGAAATTGGCAAAGGGAAAGGAGAGGATCTTCAAAAGAGCAAGTGAAATGTTAAATTAGCTAGAGCATGCTGTGGACTGATGAAAATTTTGTAAAGGAAAAAAGCATGTTGGGTCATGAGAAAGAGACATGCAAGCAACCAGAATGGATGGGATGATCTTGGGCAGTCTTTCAGGAGAGTATCCAGACTGGCCATTGTTTGTGACGTAGTTTTTCAAGCAAGAAGAACCTGCAATGGCCAAGCTGGACCAGCCTTCCCTCATCTAGTCTTTGAATGCCATTGCCTGACTGATAGAGAAATCTGGCCAAGCATTGCTCTGCTGATAGTGGTGCAAGGCACTCCATTCAGCAGGAGCTTCCTGATGTGGAGTTTTTAGAGAATTCAAGGACTTGCTCCGTCGTCATCATCAGAAGTGCGTGTTTCCATTGCAGAGTCAGAAGATCAAAACTCTAGCTCGACCAAATACAAATGGGTGAGTAAAATGAAAGACCGTTGCTACCAAGCCAACCCCACTGCTTCTAAGATTGCTGGGACATGGTGTGGAGTACCTCAGCAAATGCCTAGGGCTCATTTATTCATGCAACAAACAATTATGGAACACCTTTGGGTTTGAAGAACTGTCCTAGGTGCTGGATACAGAGCAATGAAGCAGACAGACAAGGCCATACCCTCATGAATCTTATATAATAGTGGAGAGCAAAAATGTATGAACAGTATAATTTAAATTATGATGAGTGAAGGAAAAAATTTAAAGATGAGCTAAAGAGTAACTTATGAAAAGCACTTACATTGGTCCAGACTTTGTTGCAGGTGACAGAATCCACTCTAGCTAGTTTAAACTAGAAAGGTATTTTATACAGGGAATTCAGTGATTATAAAATTGTTTAAAAAGCTGGAGGAGCAGGCTCCAGGCCAATCTCTCAAGAACAATCTCCAGCCTAAGTGTAATCTGTTATAAGAAGCTATTGCATTAGGGAAGGTGCTACACCATCACTGACTGCAGAACCATTCTAGCCCTGAGTGCAACTGAAATAGCTGTAGCTGCTGTTGTGGAAGCCACTGAGTCAGGAAGCTGCCTCTTCCTGCTACAAGTCATAGCCACAGATACAACTACTTACTCCAAACTCATACCACTTCTGCCACAATCCATACCAACACAATGATGCTCAGTCTCATGAAAATGGAGACCCTGTGAGCCACAAAATAAGCGCCTTGCATTTTGTTGGTGGAAACTAAGTCATTTTAGGATCCAAGTTCCAAGACAATCTGGGAAGTGTGGGTTTTGGCTTTGCATTTTTGGCATAGAAAAGGCGAGTTCAAATGGATGTTAAACTACCTAATCCATAGTAGTTACTGAACCACTTTGGGATGGATAATCAGGGAATTATGCCTCTGGAAGAGGTGACGTTTAAGCTACAACCATATGAAGAAGTGAGGAAAAAGCTTTACAGGCATAGAGAAAAACAAGAGTAACAACTCTGGGCATAGTGATTGGGGGCAATAAAGAACTTAGAGAAGTTAGCAGAAGCTAAATCAAGCAAGACTTAGAAGATCATAGTCAGAGATCTATATTTGGATTTCATTCAGAATACTGGGAAACCATAGAAAGTTTTATGAAGGAGATTGGCAAAATCTGATTTATATTTTTAAAAGAAAATTCTAGCTACAAGGTAGAGAATGAATTCTCAAGGGGCAAAGATTGAGCCGAGGAGACAAGACAGAAAATTCTTAAGAATAAGAGATGATGGTGCCTTTGGGCTAGGACGTTGGCTGCAGAGATGAAGTTGACACTTTTTCTGTGTATTTGGAAGGGAGAACTGCAGAGTTTCAGGATGAATTAGATGTGAGGAATTACAGAAAGGGAAGCATTAAGGATTGCTCCCATGTTTCTAATCTAAGCAAAGGGTGCATGATATTCTATTTACTGGGTTGAGGAACAACGGGAAGGACATGACGGCAACTGACCAAAACGCATAGTTCTTCATAGTTAAAAAAAATAATCTGTTGTGTAGACAGATTGAAAGTAGACTCAACCAGAAAGCCTCATGCTTTGCTCTCTCGACTGGCCACTAATTCCATTCTTCAAAGGTTCTGGAGAAGTGGATCTCAAACTCTGTGTAGCTAAGATTCTGACACAGGTGGGAGTCATACTTAAAGAGGGTGGGATAAAGATTTACATGGTAAAAGACGTGGGGCAGTGTGGAATAGTGTGCGGGGCTGATGTGTAATCTCCATGAGAAACAAAAGTCATAAAATAGTCATTTGGAGGTAAAAAGCTGAGCTCGGAAAAGTCATATGAATTTAGGACTGTGGCAAGTCAAAGCCCCATGTTGCCATTTCAGTGCAGCAAAATAATCCTCAGGTCACCTAGCCCCACATCCTTCCCCTTCCCCCTTTTCTCTCTCCACTCCATCATCAAAACACTTGCTAGAATTATTAGAATAGAATGTTTACTGGGTTTTTTTCCTTTAACAATTAAACGATGAAATGATGTTAAAAGCAAAAATGTAGATTATCATTTCCTTACAAACACAAATACTGTAAGTGACCCACCTGGAAGCCACCCAGAAGATCACACTTAGAAAAACCACAGCTCTAAATTATGCTATAATCTCTTCAACAAATAGATAAACCAACAAGAATTTGAAAGTCTCAGCAAGAGACAGAAGGGGAGGCCATGCCTGTGCCCTGCCTCTCTTAAGCAATCTGAGCTCTTAGAATAGCTCTGTTGCTGGGGCAGAAGCAAATAATCTTTTGCTCTCCCTAAACATTAAATCTTCCACACTTCTTTAGCACTCTTCGTGAGCATACTGGTACCAAAGCAGAAGAAGATTTAACTTCATGTTGCTAGGTTTTTGCTCATCTGCAGTTAACAAAGAGGCAGGTGCAGTCAGCTGGACTGTTGCAAAGGAAAAAGGAGAGGGTTAAAATTGTTTATTTGATCTACTTCAAATCTTGCTAAGCCACAGAATAAGACAACTCATAACTTGTTCCCAGCTCCCATACCTTGATCACTTTCAAAGGAAGTGCTTCTGAAGGTATTTCACACTGACAAATGAAAATTATTTTGCCAATATAGGGCACTCCAAGCTCTGCATATAAGAATTTTTGAGCCCTTCTCCTGCCGCTCCAAGAATAAAAGGTGTAAGTATAAAATATAGTAAGCCCCAGAGTAAAGTAGCTACCGTCAAACTGATGACTTGTAGGCGACGGGAATGCATGCCCAGCACTCTCAAGAGGTAAAGGTTAAGTCAGTATAATCTATCACTTGATAAAGGGAAGTTGGTATATGTAAAAATAAAGACTGATTGCCGCTCCAAGAATAAAAGGTGTAAGTATAAAATATAGTAAGCCCCAGAGTAAAGTAGCTAGCCATCAAACTGATGACTTGTAGGCGACGGGAATGCATGCCCAGCACTCTCAAGAGGTAAAGGTTAAGTTGGTATAATCTATCACTTGATAAAGGGAAGTTGGTATATGTAAAAATAAAGACTGATTTTTTTTAAATGATCATGTTTAATAAAATAATTGATTAGTAACTAAATGGTTCACTGAATTTGGCTAGTTTCCTTATTTTGGAGCCATACGTTTGGGCTTGGTTTCCCTTTTTTAGTGCTATCTCTGACTGTGTTGGGGTTTTTGTTAAGTGCTTACAAAGGGTGGGAGGGGAAGGCAGAAGGGGCATGAGCCAGAGTTTGTTGTTTTTGTCACCTAGTAGGAAAATTTCCTCTGTAACTTTTCTTTAGAATCTCTTGGATCTGAGCAGATGGCAGATATTTAATACATGTCTCTTGAATGTGTCAATGAATCATGGTATCCATCTGGTACAGGCAAATTCTACACTGGGCATTGTCGTTGCCTCTGTAACATATATTCCACTTTTCTCTTACTGAGAAAAAGCAATGGTTTCTGAAGGAATAACATCAGTTAAAGAGATGGGTCTGGTTCACTGTGGGTAATTTCAACCTCTTTTCCAGAGATTGGCTAAGAAATGGTCTTGTGATCCTTGATTCTGGCCAGGGAGACAGGAAGAGAGGCTTCTGGGAATGTTCTTCTTGGTTCTTAAGAGAGAGCAACGGGAAGCTGGTTTTCTCTTCTTTGCTGCACGTGAATAAGGAGCTGGTAACCCAAATGCCGCTGGTAGCCATTTCATGAACACAAGGAAACCAACCTGAAAATGAAGCCAAAGTTTAAGGCAGCAGAATAAAGATACTGGGAGAACCTGGCCCTCTGATGACATTTTTGAGTCAATGAATCAAACATAAAGCTCACTCTATTTCTGAAATGGCTGTCATAAGACCTAATATGTAATCCTTGTTATTTAAGCCAGTTTGAATTCAATATTTTGTTTCTTGCAAATGAATTTAAATGTTGTAAAGATTGATAACCATTTTCAAAAAGTGATTTTTGTAAAGTATCTAACTATTCCAAATATCCAGTTTACCTTTCTTTGAAATGGATAATCAGTAATTAACTTTATATTACTAGAATGTCCTTGACAGTCTCTTCTCACTGCAAAGTTGATTTCAAGGATTAGAAGTCTGCAAAGGAAATAGGAAATTAGGGCAGACAACACAGAGGTCCCCCAGAAGTTATACTCTTAATCAAAATCTATACAGAAGTGGGCCGGCCCAGTGGCGCACTGGATAGTGCGCCGCCCAAAATCTATACAGAAGCAACTGAAGCCAGGTTATAAAATGGAGAAGGAAGCCCCACCCAGCTATGCCCACCTGCTCTGTAATTAATTACCTCTTCCACACATCCACTAAAACACACTTTCTCAACTGGGTAGTAGCTGATTGTCCATTGCAGGACAGGATAGCAAATAAGAGCATGGACTCAAATCTTGATTCTGCCAGTTATTTGCTGTGTGACTTTGGGTGAAATATTTAACCTCTATAAACCTCCATTTTTTCCTTCTGTAAATGACATAGCAGTTGTACATTATCTCACACTATTATTACCTGGATTATGTAAGATAACGCATGTGAAGCACTTAGCATAGTGTCTGACATGTAGAAAGTGCTCAAGAAAGGTTATTAATATTCACTTTGTGGGGCAAGTGATCAATGGGTTTTACCTGGAGGGAAGATGTTGATATTTTTAAAATGCACCTTGATAAACCAAATTATTATCTAAATGAGTGGGGTTTAGGAGAGAGCTGTCTGGGGCAGAGCTGACACAGTGGCCTAGTCCTCTCCCTGTCTCTTGTTGACATGCATCTCCTGTCTCCCTTACATGGAACTACTTGGCATCCCTCTTCCCTCCTCCACCATCACAACACTTCAGAATTAACTGTGATTCCTTCATGTGGAACTCAGTGAAATAAAAAGTTGTGACATAGCATGATGACGATACCACAGCTTGATACAGAAACACTCAAAATTGTCTTTTTTTAAAAATCTAGAATATAGAGAATGAATAAACAAATGAAGAAAGAGAAAAAATCAATATGGCCTGCTTATGTTGGCTC
>NW_007733391.1:240890-246277 GCF_000696425.1 Galeopterus variegatus | reverse complement strand
CCTGCGCTTGGATCCTCGGAGCGGCCGGGGAGGCCGGGAGGTGGCGTGGAGCTCGGCCGCCCCCTAGCGGGGAAGAAGGCCACGTCCGGGAAGAGGCCGGTGACCCAGGAGGTTTGTCGCGGGTCGGCCGAGCTCCGGGCCCTGTTCTAGGCGCAGACAACAGGGCCCTGCTGGAGCGTCCATGCGGTGGGGACGCAGGTGATAAACGCCCTAGATGGGGACAGGATGCTGCATGAGATAGTGAGGACCGCTGGGAGAAAAGCGTGGCAGGGCAGGGCCCCGAGGAGGGCCGGGCAGGAGAGGTTCGCACCCACCGTCAGTAGGGGTGTCTGGGAAGCGCTCATGAGCGGGTGACACGTGAGCAAAGACCCGAAGGAGACGAGGGGCTGCGGCAGGAAGGTGCCCGAGGGACGCACATGACAGGAGGCGGGAGCAGCCAGTGCAAAAGCCCCACGCCAGGGGTGTTTATGAAGAGGGGCTTATTAAGGTGTAATCACTGGTCCCTCCCGTGCCAGGCTCGGTGCTGGGCATAGGGCAGATAATATCGCAAAAAGCAGGCCACCTGCCTCCAGGGGGTCGCTGTCTACTTGGACTGGAGTTCGGAAAGTGAGGCAGCCTTGAAATGAGTGTGCAGAGGTTGCCGGGGCGGGGTGGGGGTCGGGGCATGAAGACTTGCAGGAAGCGTGCTCCACGCCGGGACCTTAGGGCTGAACCTGTCTTGGCCCCTCAGCTGGCTCAGATGGCGACAGGGGCGCCACATGACTCCCTGGGATGTGACCAGGTGCTAGAACGGCCCAGAGGGAGAAATCAAGGTTCTAGAGACAAAAACCAGCAGCCGCTTTACCCCATCAGCTTCCCCAAGGCCTGGTGCCCACCGAGGCCCCGCCTTCCCCAGGGCAGGCCCCGCCCCTTACGTAGGATGCCCGGCTCCCACGTGCAGGTGTGGGGAAGGGGTGTCCACCCACGAGAACTGCAGCACCCCAGTTAACCACCTGGTGGCGCTCCAGGACCGCTGGTTAAAATCGAGCCTGTGTGTGTGATTGGGGGGTTATGGCTGTAACGTGTGTGTATCCGTGCATGTCTGTGTTTATGAGCATGTGGATCTGTGAGACTGTGTACAGGCCTCCCTCTGTATTGAGTGTGTGTGTGTGCGGCAGTGAGGGAGAGAGTGCGCAGTCCTCTTGTGAAGAACAGTTCCAAGATTAACAGGGTGATGCGCACATATGAGTGAAACCCACAGAGCTCCCAGTTTGAAGCTGATCTGGTTCCTTCATTCAGGCCTGGCCCTCCCCCCACTGCCTCCCTTCCCACCTAAGTCATCCTGGTTCTGGGACCAAGGGGCAGAGAGACACACTCACCTGGCTTTGAGCAGGGTTTACTGGAAAATGCCGTTGCCTTTGCTCCTCAGTGAGCCCCTGAGGCAGGGGTCCCCTGTCCCAGCTTTCTGACCCTCTCCCAATATGTCTCACCATCTCTCCTTCTCCCATACCCTCCCACCTTACAGATCCCCAAATAGGGGCAGCCTCCTTAGTCTACGGGAAGCAGCCTCTCCACCCCCAGCCTGGCACCCAGAGCCTGCTCCACAGATAGCCCCAGAGATGTCCCCTGTGTAGTAAAGGATTAACTCAGAAGACTTGGGCTGCCCAAGGCCTACACATTCTTAAGGAAAAAAAAAAAAGTAAAAAGGGACTAGTCCTGGTCCTGATCCTTGACCAGCTCCTGGGAGGTAACTTCTAAGCCCCTAGAATATCCTGCCTGATAAGAGTGTCTGTTTACCTGGGACCTTGGGCCACACCAGGTAGTTTATATTAATGCTGTGATTTATGCAGAACACCTGTTTTTGTTCACGTAGGGGCTTTGGGCCATGGGGTATCAGTTTGACCTCTGGAGGGGCTGGAGACTGAGTAACTAAGGTCAACCATATAAGTGCTCTGTGCCTGTGTGATCGACCCCCAATAAAAACATTGGAACTCAAGGCTCAGTGAGCTTCCCTGGTTGGCAATATACCTTGTGTGTTGTCACACATCATTGCTGGGAGAGTTAAGTGCTGTTCACATGACTCCGCTGAGGGGTGGTCTCTTCTGGACCCTGTCCTATGTGCCTCTTCCCTTCACTGATTTTAGTCTCTTCCCTGGTTGGCAATATACCTTGTGTGTTGTCACACATCATTGCTGGGAGAGTTAAGTGCTTTTCACATGACTCCGCTGAGGGGTGGTCTCTTCTGGACCCTGTCCTATGTGCCTCTTCCCTTCACTGATTTTAGTCTCTGTCCTCTCACTGTAATAAATTGTAGCCCTGAGTATAGCAGCTTTTCTGAGTTCTGTGAGTCCTTCTAATGAATAATTGAACCTGAGGGAGGTCTTGGGGACCCCCACACCAAGTGCCCAAGCACACATCCCTGGTGATGGGCAGCCCAAGGATTCAAACCCATGTCTCTCTATCCCTTGTTGGTTCCAGGGGGAAAGACAGGCAGGATTCTGGATCTGGGCAGAGGAAGGAAGTGACGTAGAGGAAAAAATCCTTATTTAATCTTCGTTCCCTCCGTTCCAGGTGCTGCCTCAACCTTTACATTTTGTGATTTTCATAGAAAATACCCTTTCCTTGTGGGCCCTGAGCCTTTTCTCTCTGTTTTCCCTGTCCCCCGAGATAATTCACAATCACTTCTGCTTTTTAAAAAAGTCTCCTAGCTCATTAAAACATGAAGATGTGTCAAAACATTTCAGACATACCACTAAACGGTGACATAATTTGACTAGTGACATTTTTAACAAATGAAGACTTTAATACAGGATGTAAAGTAACACAATCACTGCTACACACAAGATAATTGGGCTCATAAAAGAGGAAACATTTCTAGTGCACTGCGGGCTGACACAGCCTCAGGTTTTAAGCATCAGGGTGGCTTGTCTGCATCGTCAAAACAGCCAGAACACTGTAAATGCCCACCAACAGAAGAGTAGCCAAATGAGCAATGATCCAGCCACACTCTGGAATCTTTTGCAGCCATGAAAGAATGCATGGAAGAGCTTCTAGTGGGTCCTTCTGAGTGAACACAGTGAGATGCAAGAAAAGTACGTAAGATGAACCCCCTCCCTTTTTCTGTAAAAAATAAAATATCCTAAATAACCTCTGCAAGTATCTCTATATATGTCTCTGTTAGGATTTAACAAACAAAGAAAATACAGAAGGCTCTGTCAGTCTATAGAGCTGAGAGTTACGAGCACAGCTAAATCCTGGCTCCAGGAGACTTGCTAGTTGCGTGGCCTCAGGTATGTTATTTCACTTCTCTGGGCCTTAGTTTTCTTATCTCTAAAATGGGCATAATAGTATCTGCCTCACAGCGTGGCTGGGATACATGTGAAGGGCTTCTAGCAGCTTCTGGTACACAGTAAGTGCTCAATAAGTACAAGGTATGGGCTGTTAACCTGGTTATGTAAGGAGGGGGTTTTATGAGGGAGGGGATTTAAACTACAAAGACCATGAAAGATCTCTGCATATACGGTCATGTTTATACAGTCATGTAAAATTGTGTGTGTGTGTATAATGAAATTAAAATACTTTTTTTCAACTTTATTTATATTTATTTTTGTGGGGTCCAGTGTGTTGTTTCAATACATGCATATGCTGCATAGTGATTCACTTAGGGTGGGTAGTGTAGTATTGTCCCCATTAGTTCACCCCTAAACATCCCCGCACCCCCACCCGTCCCAGCCTCTGGTAACCATTGTTTTACTCTACTTTTTTTTTTTTTAACATATAAAGATTAACATCCTTATTGCAAAAAGAACTCTTAAAAATGAATTAGAAAAATCTAAGCAGAAATTTGATGAGGGACATGAGCAGATAAGTCACACAACCCAGAGAAAGACATGTGGTTAATAAGTACGTGCTAGGATCTGGTTGCAGAAGGGGGTGGGGCTGGCCCAGCCTGTCTCGGGACCCCCAGGCGTCGGCTGGCTCTATCACTTGCCTGCATGTCTTAAATATTTTTTAAAGGAAAATTATAAGATTAACCTCTTCTTTTCAAGCTGTCAGAATCTCTCTGAGACTATGAGATACGACCCAAAAGTCTGAGTCTGTTTCTGAACCTTCCCCAAACACCTTTTCTGCTTAAGGCAGTGTAGTGGGTTGAATAGTGTCCTCCAAAAATCCATGTCCACTGGGAATCTCAGAAAGTGGCCTTATTTGGAAATAGGATGAAATCAGTTAAGGTCCTCTATAGGAAATCATCCTGGGTTTAAGGTGAGCCCGAAATCCAATATGACTGGTGTCATTATACAAGAAAGGAGAGGGAGATTTGTACCCAGAGGGGGACACAGAGGAGAAGCCCATGTGAAGACAGAGGCAGAGACTGTAGTGATGCAGCCACAAGCTGAGGGACGCCTGTGCCACCAGCAGCTGTTGTGCTGGTCCCAGTCAACCACAGAAATGGACTAGTCACCTGTATCAGTTTCCTGTGGCTGCTGTAACAAATTCCCACAAACTAAGTGGCTTAAGACCACAATTATTCTCTCACAATCTGGAAGCCAGAAGTCTGAAGTCAAGGGTCATGCTGTCTGAAGGCTCATGGAGGGACCCTTCCTTGCTCCTCCTAGCTCCTGGTGGTTGCTGGCAGTCCTCGGCACTCTGAGCTCAGAGCTGCATTGCTGCAATCTCCGCCTCTGTCATCCCGAGGCCTTCTTCCCTGCGTGTCTGTGGAACTCTCCTCTAATCAGGACCCAGTCATTGGATTTAGAGCCCATCCTAATCCCTCATAATCCTATTTGAACTGAGGTTCTGAGTAGACATGAATGTAGGGACACTACTCAACACAGTACAGCCCTGTTCTAGAAGCTGGGGACACAACAGGGAGCCAACCAGATTAGAGTCCCTACCCACAGAACTGACAGTCTATTGAGAGGACCCAGAAAATAGATGGGGAATAGGAATAAGACATATATTGTGTCAATGGTGGTCATCGCTATAGAGAAGAGTAAAGCTGGAGGTTGAATAAAAGGGGCTGAGTGGTGCAGCTGTGGAGGAAAACAGCATGGAGGTTCCGAAAGACATTAAAAATGGATCTGCCATGCGACCCAGCAATCCTTCCTCTGGGTATATACCCAAAGGAGATGAAGTCACCACCTCATAAAGATGTCTGCACTGCTGTGCTCACTGCAGCACTATTCACAAGAGCCAAGATACAGAAATAATCTGTGTCCGTCGATGGAAGAATGGATAAAGAAACTGTGGTACGTATACGTCATATACACACAGTGGAATATTATTCAGCCTTAAAAAAGAAGATTCTGCCATTTGTTTTTGTTTTTTTTTTTTGTCTTTTTCCGTATCCGGCAACAGATCGCAACCCTCAGTGTCGCCCCCATACCGGACTGGGACCGGCAACGGGA
>NW_007733391.1:238844-239918 GCF_000696425.1 Galeopterus variegatus | reverse complement strand
TGCTCCCGCGCCTCGCTCAGCCAGTGAGCGGGAACCGGTCTGCATGTGGGATCCGAACCCTCGGGTGGGAGTGCCGCCGCACTTCCCAAGCGGCGCACTCATCCAGTGCACCACCGGGCTGGCCCCAAGATTTTAGATGCTTTTGTCACAAACACAAATGTAACTGTGAAATGTGGATATGTTAATTTGTTTGATTGTAGTAATCATTTCACTCTGCATATGTATATCAAAATATCATGTGGTACACCTTAAATATATACAATGGAAACAGGTACTGACGAAGTTTAGTTTTTTTAGAACAGCTTTGAGATATAATTCATATACCATAAAACACCCTTTTGAAGTATCCAATTCAGTGGTTTTAATTTATTCACACAATTGTGTAACCATTACTATTGTCTAATTTTAGAACATTTTGTTACCCCAAAAAGACACTCTGCACCCATTAACCATCCCTGCCCCCCTAGACCACCGTCATCCCCTCCTGCCTTTAGATGCCCACTGACTTCTGTCCCTATGGACTCGCCTATTCTGGATATTTCATATAAATGGAACCATACATTTATCCACCTCTTATTCATAGACTTGGTTTGTCTCTAAGTTTTTAAGAAAAAACCATTGCAAACAGTGCTGCTGTAAACTTATATGTATATATACATATTAAAATATTTAAATGATAACATGGGAAGCTAATACCAGTGCTGACCTATAGGAAGTGGGGAATCAAGCGAACACTTGTGTGTATCTCCTGATAAAAAGCATGAGACTTTCTCCAGGGCAGTGTTTTTCAAACGTTTTGATCTGCAATGCCCTATATTTGACATCACCGCCTGGTAATACACATATGAATTTAAATAATGAAAACAAATGTTTCCCCAAAGAACACTTACCCTTATTATCTGTGACACACACTAATATTTTCTATTCTATGCTCTGCTGTGTCATGCCTTTCTGTTCTGTTTTATCACATTTTAAAAGTGTAACTTGTGGGCTGGCCCGGTGGCGCACTGGATAGTGCGCCGCTTGGGAAGCGCGGCGGCGCTCCCGCCCGAGGGTTCGGATCCCACATACAGA
>NW_007733391.1:180987-238446 GCF_000696425.1 Galeopterus variegatus | reverse complement strand
AAAAAAAAAAAAAAAAAAAAAAAAAAAAAAAAAGTGTAACTTGTGACCTACTATATTGATTTCACAATTGACTGATGGATTCCAACCTGCAGTAAGAAAACTGTTCTAGGACATACACCTCAGGGGAGGAGTCGCTAAGGGGTCTCAGGCTATGTGCATTCTCAGCTCCACTGGATAAAGCCAAAATATTTTCCATGAAGAGTTTTTTTTTTTTTTTCCCCTTAAGGATCTAGGTCAAGGATGGGCAAACTATGACCCTTCGGCCAAGGCTACCTGCTGGCTGTTTTGTAAATAAAGTTTTGGTTTTTTTATAAGATGACTGGTAAGGGGATCTTAACCCTTGATTTGGTGTTGTCAGCACCATGCTCTCCCAGTGAGCCATGGGCCAGGCCTTGTAAATAAAGTTTTGGTTTTTTTATAAGATGACTGGTAAGGGGATCTTAACCCTTGATTTGGTGTTGTCAGCACCATGCTCTCCCAGTGAGCCATGGGCCAGCCCTTGTAAATAAAGTTTTATTGGAACACTTTATGCTCACCCACACAGTAAGAGCTGCTTTCCTGCTACAGGACAGAGTTGAGTAGTTGAGTAGAGACTGTCTGGCCCTGCAAAGCCTAAAATATTTACTATTTGGCCTTTTGTGGAAAATAGTTTGCAGACCCTGGTCTACCAGATAGACATCATGTCAAATATTTTTCTACAATTTGCTTTTCCACGTAACTGCATGTGTGAACAAATTTCAAAGTCAGCACTTTCTTTCTTTCTATGAAACATGGTACCTGGCATAATTGTTTCAAGCTGAGTATCTCCCAAATGTTATCAGGGGATTATTACCTGCATCGGAATCACTGGGCTCCAGGCTCCACCTTCTGAACAAGAATCCCTCCTGGAGGTGCCCTAGGGCCTGTATTTTTGACATGGGCCCCAAGAATTCTGACACACACTAAAATGTGTCCATCTCTGATTTAATCAGTCGCTGGTACACACAAATGTGTATGCTGTTTCCGGCTTTATGTTTTATTCTTTTGTAAGACAAGCAGTTGAGCAGAGTGGCTCAGGGCATGGTCTGGTTCAAATCTGGGTTCCACCAGTCACCAGCTCTGTGGCCCTGGGCAAGGGACTTCTCTCTCTGTGCCTCTGTTTTCTTCATCTATAAAAGGGGTACAGCATGAGTTCTTACGGCCTGGGCTGTTGGAAATGAACTAGTAGATAGCCCGTAGGATTGTGCTTGGCATTTCATGAGTGGGGAAGAAGAACCTGTGAAAGAAATATTGCAAGTGTATTAGTGTCCTACCGCTGCTGTAACAAATTACCACAGACAGGCCTAAAACAACTCAGATGTGTGATATTGCAGTCCTGGAGGTCAAAGTTCTGAAACGGGTCTCATGGAGCTACAATCAAGGTGTTGGCAGGCCTGGGATGCTTCTGGAAGCTCTAGGGGAGAATACATTTCCCTGCCTTTTCCAGCTTCTAGAGATTGCCTGCAGTCCTTGGCTCATGTCTCTTTCCTTCATCTTCAAGGCCAGTGGCGTAGTATTTTCAAATCTTTCCTTCCTTCTCTCTCTCTTCCACCTACCTCTGCTCCCTTCACCCAATGCCCCTCCTCCCATAGGTATTAGTTTCTTCAGTCTACTTCTAGGTATTTTTTATGCATTTGAGTATATATGAATACATGCTATTTCCTCTCACTTTTTATACAAATAGTGGCGTCCTGTACACACTGATCTGTACCTTCCTTTTCACTTAATGCTGTACTCTGGGTATCTCCATCAGCACACACAGACCCTCCTCAAACCTTTTTTTCATTGTGTAGCATTCTGCTATGTGCATGGGCCATATTTATTTAAAATTGGCCTCTTATTATTGGACATTTAGGTTGTTCATCTTTTGCTGCCTTCTTAGGATCCAAAATTCTCTGGCCTTCAGGGACCATCCCACTTTTCAACATCCAAAGAAAACGTATCAAAGCCACATCCCAGGCCTGTGGGAAACTTGTGGACTTTGAAGAATTCCTAAGGAGTGTCCACTGTTTAGTGGGCTCTCACTCTTAATTTGACTCCTCTCCCAATTCCACTCCTGTGTTGGGAATCCCTAAGACCACTCTCAGGTTTGCTAATTTGCTGGAAGGACTCTCGGAACTCTAAAAAGCCACTATATTCATGGTTACAGATTATCATAGCAAAAGGATGTGGGTTAAAATCCGCAAAGGCAAAAGGCATGTAAGGCTACTTCAAGAAGTTTATTGTATTATCTTTTAATTCTAGTTTTCCACAAACTTTTTGGAGTACCCTCCTATAGGGCAGAGTCCAAGAGAGACTAGGTGTGAGCTTCCAGCTGTCCTTTCCCAATGGAGTTATATGGACAGTTCTTAATTCTCCCAGGAATGGTACATGTGACAATATGTGCAATCCATTGCCAACTATGCAAGCTCACCTGAGCCTTGGTGTCCAGAGTTTTTACTGGGAGTCAGTCATGTAGGCTTGGTGTGCCCACGTGACTGACATTACTGCCATTAACTACTCGGTCCCCAGCCCCTCCACAGGTCATCAGACTGATAGAGTGTGGCCCAAGGCCCCCACCATAAATCACAGTTAGCATAGACTATCTGCAGTGGCCCAAGACACTCTGATCAGGCAGAACACTCCAAGGGCTTGAAGGTTACCTCCCAGGAACTAGTCAGGGGCCAGATTTTTCTTTGAATGTGCAGGATTTGGACACCTCAGGCCTGCTGAGTTAACCCTTTACTGCATAACTCCACTAGTACTCGTGTTCCCTCTGGCCGTCCTCTTTCCTCACAGCCTGTCCAGCAGTGGGCATTTCCTCTGTTTCCCCCTAAATCACCACTCACAAATCCTATCACATTTGGTAGATGCTCAGTGAACAGAAAACACATAAAATGCCTTGGTTGTTTGTTTCTTCATTCACTCATTGATTTAATCCTATGTGCCAGGCTCTGTTCTAGGCACTGGAGAGACAACAGTGAACAAGGCAGACAGACCTCCCTGTCTTCAGGGAGCTGATGTTCTAGTTGCAGTGTTCAGTCAGGAACCAAACAGACACATCCTATAAAGTCAAGTGCAGGGTTGGCCAGTTAGCTTGGCTGGTTAGAGCACAGCCTTCTAATCCCAAGGTCATGGTTTCAGATCCCCATACTGGCCAGCCGTCAAATATAAATAAAATTAAATTAAATTTAAATAAATAAATAAATAAATAAAACCAAGCACATAAAAGAACAAAGCAGGCTGAGGACACGAGTGTATTGGCGCCGCCTCAGATGGAGATCAGCAAGCTCCTCACTGAGGAGGTGACATGTGAGCAGGGACCTGAATCACGTGAGGGAGTGAGCCATGTGGATTCCCAGGGGAAGAGCATTCCAGACCATGAGAACAGCAGGTGCAAAGCCCCGAGGCAGGAATCCACTTGATGTGTGTTAAGCAAAGTAAGGAGACAAGTGGGGCTAGCATCTCAGCATGCTTTTAATATGCATGTCCCTGATGAGGTGTGATGTTGAGCATCTTTTTATGTGCTTTGAATGAATATGTATTTAATCTAACCTTAGTTTAAGTTTGCAATTATAAAAAATACAGATAGGAGACTCTTGCATCCTCAAATCAAAACATTTCTTATTTTTAATAGCTAGCCTCTACAGAGAGCCAGTGAGGTGCACCATTTTATAGGGGACCGTTCTAAACAATTTATATGAGATAACTCATTTTATCCTTACAACAACCTTATATTGGTAATAATTATAGGGCTGTTTTAAGAGCTTAAAACTTGAATTAACTCCTCTAATCCTCATGTCCTTATGAGTTGGGTACTAGTCTTATAATTTGCACTTTACAGATGAGAAAACCGAGGCACAGATAAGTTAATTATTTGTCCAAAGTCATACAGCCAGGCCAGGGTTGGCCGGTTAGCTCCCTTGTTTAGAGTGTGGTGCTGATAACACCAAGGCTTGGATCTCTGTACTGGACAGCCCCCTCACCCCCCCAAAAAAGAAAGAAAAGAAACTCAAAGTCAGACAACCAGGATGCACTGACACCCAGGAGCCTGACTGCAAATAACATAATGACTATGCTCTGCTGCTTAAAAAATATGGATGAATGGATAGACAAATGAGTATGCTGGCATGAAACTTCAACATGCATTATTAATTGAAGAGAGCGAAGTGTAGAACTGTGTGTGTCGTACCTGTTTGCAACAGCCTCGGAGTATGGGTGGGCTGGGCGCTTGTTAAATTAGCAGACTCTCAGGCTGCATCTTAGACCTGGTGCATCGGAATCTGTATTTAACAAGGTACCTAGGTGATTTGGATGTTTATTACTATTTGTGCGCTATTATTTGAGTAAAAAGAAAAGAAAAGAAATAATATATATGTGTGGATGAACGAAAGATCTAGTTTTCATTGTGTTCCTGCAAAGAGAAAGAACAGCTCGGCGGCCCAGAGTCTAATCTCTGAGGCTGGAGGGAAGTTCAAACCCAACCGTCCCATTCACTGGCTGTGTGAGGTCAGGCGAGCAACGTCACCTCTCTGGGCCTCAGCTTCCACATCTGAAAATGGGCGGATGCTCGCAGTGGCGCCTCCCTGGTGGGGCTACTATGAGGTTTCAATGAGGCATTCATTAAAAGGACTTAGAACAGTACCTAGCACTGAGCAGGGTCCGCATAAGTATAGCTGCCCATACCTTGGGCCACTTAATTTTGCAATCATGTTTAAATGGTACTTCAAAAAGTAAAACCTCTGTGATAAAGAGGCTGACTCTATTTTTAACGCTTGACCACTGATGGCTTGTAGATCCCGCACCCCTCTCCCCTGTCGACCCCACGGCTGGGAAAGCCAATAGAAAAGCTCTCTGGCTCCCTCTCGTGGAGCGGGTAAGAGGTTCAAACCTTGCAAACCCCCAGCCCCTGCACCCAGCACCTAAAAATCCCAACCCATTCACTCTGGTTTTGTTCAGGCCCCCAGTGTTGGCTTGTACCTGACCTGGTCTCTCCAGAAAAATCCCATCATGTGAGTCATAAACCTTTTGATACCCATCCGGTATTTGTGTGTGGCATCCTCGGCCTCAACATCGCAGCCAATTTGGGGTGAGGGGTTGATCCCGCCCTCCCTAGAGCAACCACGACACCATTTTGCTGTTAAAAACTTGCGCTCATCCAGGAATACGGTCTTGTCTGGCATAACTGGAGACTCGTGTACTTGCAGGATGTCACAGCAGAAAGGGGGTTAACAGCCGAGGCAGAGGTTCTCCAAGCGTGTTCCCTGGAGCAGAATCAGCAGGTGACTCCCCATCCCCGGCAACTGCTGACTCAGGGTCCCAGGTATGGCACGCGGGTTCTCCACCTTGGCTCGACATTGGAATCACCTGCGGAGCTGTTTGAAAATTGGGATGCCTGGGCCCACCCCCAGGGGGCTCGATAATGTTGGTTTGGGGGGGGGGGGGCGCCTAGGCATCAACAATTTAAAATCTCTGCAGGTGATTCTTAGGCAATGCCAGTGCTGCGAACCGTCTCTACTCCAGTCCTGCCTCACGCAGGCGAGGAAGCGAACTTGCCAAGGTCCCGGTGCAAGCTGGTGCCAAAGTGAGAGGAGAAACCAGGAGTCCCGACTTCCACTCAGAGCTTCTTTTCATTACATGTGGCGGCCCAGAGCCCTGTCGTTGTTACTATGACGTGCTATGGCAGGACTGGTATGGCTGACTTGAGAGCCTTCCCTATTCTTTGAATTAAAATCAATATTCCAACTTTAATAAGCAAAATGTTCTACAGTAAAATGTTACTGGTGGATGTGTTGCCAAGTGATGGGTGATTTCCCCCCCATGTTCGGTCTTCTATAGCAATCACACATTACTTCTAAAGTCAGATAAAGAACGTCTATATAAATGGTACTGGGAGAAAAAACCAAAAAAAAGTATACTCAGTCGGGTGGTAGGGACATGCAGCATTTGAATGGAAATGCTAGCTCTAGCTAGAAAAAAAAGACACTTGTACAAATGATGCATTTTTCTTTTCCACCTCTACGCTACAATCCTACCCCCAGGGTGACTGGGTGGCCCTGGAGGGAGACCTTATTCCTGCATAAACCTTGTTTCAGGTGAAATGACATCTCTCTACTCCTGGATCATTTGTTTATGTGTCTCAGGATGACCGCTCTGTTCTAATGTCTTACCTATCCTATTTTCTTGCATTTAGGGTTTAAATGTATGTGATTTTTGTTTCCTCCCCATGACATCTTCCAGGCCCACAAAACATATGATCTCCCTCCATAATACATAGTGAGAGATTCTCTCTTTATTATGTTTATTAAATTTGGTTTACCAGTTGTTTTTCTGTTATGTTGTCTCTTCAAGTAGATATTTATAACTTTTTTCAAACATAAATACACATTGAGGATTCAAGGAATGTAATATATGCCTTCTTTTTCAAAAAATAGAATAGTTCATTCTCTTTCTATTTTCTCTAAGGGCTCCAGACAAAAAACAGGATTAGTCACCAGCCAAGACTGTGCTCTGACCACGTGACATTTTCCAGGCACCAGAAGAAATGTGACCAACCCCGTAACTAATGAGAGAAACTTCACCTGACTGTGTTTTGTGCTTTTAGTTTAAGTCTTTTTAAAATGTGCACTTGTACTTCTGGGTTTTCAGGCTTTCAACCGAGGGACATTCTAGAAAATAGTCATACCATCTGTTTCAGTGCTGTAAACTTGAATGCGTGGCTGTCTCTAAAAAACATTTTTTAAAGTGGTGGAATATGTAACTTGCATACAGAAATGTGCCCCAAACACAAATGTAGAGTTTAACAAATAATTATGTAGCAAACTTTGTGTTACTACCACCCTATCAAGAAATGGCCAGCTCCCAGAAGCCCCTCATGTGTGTCGCCCATCCAAGCCCCTCCCTGCCCCAGGGGTAATTAACATCCCGTTTCATGATACACACTTTTTTTGCTTTTCTATAGATATATATGTTTATTACCAAACTATATCTCTCAACACAGTAGATTTGACTATTTTTGAACTTTATATTAGTGCAATTCTACTGGATGGATTATTTTGCGGTGTGGCTGATTTTTAGGAAAAATAAATTAAGAAAAGTAAAAGGATTTGCGGCCTCAGTTTCCTGGCCACACTTGAAATGTGTTCCTCACTTGAAATGTGGTTCCCTCGCTGTGCAGAGTGGAGACAGCTGAAGTTCAGGGCCTGCAGCTGTGGCTGTAACCCGAGCTGCAGCTCAGATGAGAACATATCTCTTCTCCCTCATAATCCCCCGGTTTTGTTGGTTATTTCCAGAGAAGGAGAGAGAACAAAGTCAGAATGGCCCAGGATAGAGTTGCCAGGCTTGTGGTACCACCCACCCACCCTTCACAGCTCTTCATTTGAAATAGCAAGAAATCAGAAAAAACCTACATATCCATTTCTAGGGGAATAGCTAATTAACCTATGGCAGTGCCTGTCACATGTTACTGACCATGATCCATCGTAAGAAATACATTTTTCTGTGACCTAGGATACACACACACGCAGCAATGCCCCCCTCATCCATGGCTTCGCCTTCTAAAAGTTCAGTTATCCTCGGTCAACTGTGGTCCAAACATATTACATGGAAAATTCCAGCAATAAACCATTCATAAGTTCTCAATTGTGTGACGTTCTGCGTGGCTGTCCTGCTTCATCTTGCCTGGGACATGAATTATCGACTGTGTCGAATCGTTCTATTTTATTCTATATTGTTGTTAATCTCTTACTGAGCCTAATTTATAAATTAAACTTTATCAGAGAGATATACACATATATATGAGGGTACTTCGAAAAATTCATTGAAAAATAGAATTAAAAGATAATACAAGTCTTTCCGCGAACTTTTTGAAGTACCCTTGTATTAGTCCATTTGTGTTGCTTATAACATAAATACCCAAAACTGGTTGTTTTATAAACAAAATGAAATTTATTGTTTTCGGAGGCTGGGAAGTCCAAAGTCCGGGGAACACAAATGGTGAGAGTCTTCTTTGGTGGTGGCTTTACAGCAACACGAGGTTTCGCATGGTAGAAAATGGTGCAGCAGAGAGAGTGCCAGCTCCTCCTGTGCTCTCCTTTTAAAGCCCCCAGAACCACTCCCCTGACCACCATTTTTGATCCATTCACTAGGCATGGTCCTCAGAATCTAATCGCCTCTTCAAGGTCCCACCTTGCAATGACCATAATAGGATTTCCCACCCTTTTAACAGTCACAGTGGGGATTAAGTTTTGGAGGGACATTCAACCCAAGGCAACCCTAGTATATAAACAACAGTGTATACAGGGCTGGTAGCATCCTTGATTTCTGGCATCCATGGGGGGTCTTGGAGCATACCTCCGCAGATCAGGGGAGACCACTGTAATAGAAAATAAAGCTTCACAAAACAACATATTACCACTACAACGTGAACTCAGATATTTTGTATTCTGTTGTTTCTGTAGGAAAAAATTGTGAAAGCCCTTGAAATATACCAAAAAGATGACTAGTGTTTTTGCTGGAAATTTTGGGTGTCTAGCACATCCTTCCAGCCTTGCTACTTCTATGGAGTCTCTGAGTCTTTGAGCTATTTGCATCTCTTAAATTTTAGGTAAAAGCTGTGCAAATGGTTCTTGTCCATAGACATAGAAGTGAATTTTATCTGGTGGATTTCTCTTTCCCAGTGTGGGAAAAGCCAATTCTCTGCATATTAAAGAAATCCATTTTAGCATTTCTTTTTTTTTCCTTTTTGTCTTTTTTTCGTGTCCGGCAATGGATCGCAACCCTCAGTGTCGCGCCCGTTCCGGACCGGGACTGGCAACGGGATTGCAACCCTCAGTGTTGCACCCGCACCTCGCTCAGCCAGTGAGTGGGAACCGGTCTGTATGTGGGATCTGAACCCTCTGTGGGAGCGCCGCCAAGCTCCCAAGCGGCGCACTCTAGCAGTGCGCCACCGGGCCGGCCCATTTTAGCATTTCTAATGGCCTACATGTGTGTCTGCTCTTTGGATTTTTCCTTTGAACTGGTTGTGCTGTCTAACTGAGTTATTTGATGAGTTAAGTAAAAATGTTTGACACGTGTCCCTTTTGTATTTGTATGAGAGCAGTGATTTTATCTTTCAAAAATGATAACAAGGTTCTCCATGCAAAATGAAATTGCAAGAGATTTTTATTTTCCTCTTTTCAGAAGTTTTTCAACTCTTTTTTTTTTTTGGCAGCTGGCCGGCATGCGGAGCTGAACCCTTGACCTTGGTGTTATCAAGCACCACACTCTAACCAAGTGAGCTAACTGGCCAGCCCTTAAACTCTTCAGATTAGATATATACTGCCCCTTGTTTTTGGTATATTGTAATCAGGTAAAAATGCTTGTTCATACCTGCACCCAATACAGTAAATGGCAAAAATAAGTGCTTGTTGGGAAATTCATTCATTTCCCCATCTTGGGCAATATCAGTGATGTTAAGTGACATGTGTGAGTGTGTTCCACATTCCAGGCCCCATGACTCATATACCTCATTTCCAGAATCTCCCAACACCCCATTTTACAGATAGACAAACTGAGGCTAGGAAAGATGGGGTGATGTGCTCAAGGTTTCACAGCCCGGAGGCTGTGGAGTCTGGATAGGAACCCAAGCCTGAACCATCATCTTAAACTTCCTACCTTCTCGCATTAGCATCTTTGGAGAAATTTATGGCAAATTCATCCAGTAAAAATATTCCCCAAGCCCCTCTTCTGTGCTGGGGACATGACAGTGCCCAACAAGTAGCTCTGGCCCCTCGCTCACAGGCTCAGTGAGGAAGACAGACCCATCTGCAAACAGTGATGAGCCAGAGTGTGAAGGGGTGAGACAAATGGCCCTGAGGGTGCTGGACCTGGCTTCGGGGGCCATGCAGGGATTCCTGGAGGAGGAGGCAGATGAGCTGAGACCTGAAGGACGAGGAGGTGTGATCCAGGTCAAGAGTGACCAAGGCTTTGCAGAGTGAAGGGTGGGGGACTGGTAGAGTCCAGAAAAGCTTACTGTGAGTGGAGAAGTCCAAGCTGAACAATAAAACTAAATTCCAGATCCTCACCAGAGCTGCTCTCAGATAATTATATATTTCAGGACTGGCCATGAGTTTGGGCCCCAGCCTGGCAGGGGATGGAGTAGAGGAGGGACTCCGACAAAAGCAGCTGTCAACCCACCAGCCCCAGCCCTGCACAGAGGGGGCTCTGCGGACCTTTGTCCCCCTGGGTCTAGCTGGCTTGGTTCTAGAGCCAGGTCATCAGGCTGGCTTACCTCTTTGCTTGGGGTCCACATCCCCAGTTGGGGCACAGGAAGCCAGATAGATGTAGGCTCCCATTCTGGCTTCCCTACAAACCGGGATGTGTGGTCCCTGAACCTCAGTATCCTCATCTATGTAATAGGTTGATAATCTCAACTCCACGTGCCTGTTGTGAGGGTTAAATACAGATCGGCTCACAACTCTGCTGCGAATCCCACACTGGCCTCCTCTTTATTCCTCAAACATCTCATGATCTCCAGCCCCAGGGCACTTGCACTAGCTGTTTTCCCTGCCTGGGAAGCCTTTACTCCACATTCCTGCAAGGCTCGTTCCCTCACTCCAGTCAGGTCTCTGCCTGAATGTCACCTCCTCAGAGAGGCCCTCCCTGATCACCCTATAGCAAAAACACTCTTCTCATGCTCCCCTGTTTATATTCATAGCACGTCTCATTCCCAACACCATGTCACGTTGATTTTTTCATTGCTTGTCTCTTTCACGAGAGTATAAGCTTCATGAGGCCATGGAGTTTGTCTGTTATATTTACTGCTGTATTTGCAGTGCTAGAACTGTGCTTAATAATAATAATACTTTTATATTATTATAATTTCTATGTTACTATAACAATGATGATAATAATATATTAATGATGCTGATGATACTTATTATAAGAGTCCCTGGACACGTTCAAGCAGTCAGCCCAATCTGAGTCCTCACTGGCTCTTATAATTTGGTGATTCTTTTAGCTGCACCATCAGGGAAAGGAAATTCAAGAAATCCACCGGGAAAGGTTGTCAGGCTAAAGAATAAATTTTTGTGGTGAGGCCACCATGGAGCAGGGGAGGTTTTTGAAACTGTGTGTGTGTGTGTGTGTAGGGCTGTGGTGTGGGCGGGATGAGGATGGGGACTTGAGCTGTGAATACTCCAGTCGTGATAAGTGGCACCTAAGCTGAGAGAGAGGGTGCAGCGGGAAGTCTTGCTGGGCAGTTTCCAGAGAATGGCCACCCACAGGATTTATGGTCACCGGGAGTGACTGGCCCACTGACCGTCTTCAAGTAAATTCTCCCTCCAAGGCAGCGAGTGGGACGGCAGGAGCCAGTCACATGGAGTTTATTATTTACCTGCCTACAGTGATGAACAAGTGCTCCTTTGTTCTCACTTCCTTCCCCGTGCTGCAGACAGAAGCAGCCTCCTTTCTTCTTATTTATTTTTCAAAAGAGAGTACGTCTCACTGTCCAGCATTAGCGTTGCAGTGGTTGTCCAAATGGACTGCTCCATTGCCCCCTGAGGACAGTCCATAGACACATTCATTTATTCATTCAACAAATAATTATGAAATGTTTCTCTGTAGCAAATACTATCTAGGTTCTGGAAATAGGAGGGCTCTTCAAAAAGTTCCTGAGAAGATCTGTATTATCTTTTAATTCTATTTTTCCACAAACTTTTGGAAGTGCTCTCAGATGATGGTGAACAAGGCAGAGAAGGTACCTGTCCTTGGTGGGTTTACACTGACGAGGGGAATGCAATTTTAGGTATGGTAAGTACTGTCTTTAAACCAATAAGTTTGGGGGTTGTTTGTTATGCAGCAAACTCTAACTGATACACTAATAAATCAATGTGATTTGGTAGTGATTTTTGCAAAAGTGTGTGAATGGGGAAACTACCTTAGATAGGTGAGTCCGACAGGGCTTCTTTATGGAGGTGACATTTGAACGAAGGCCTGAATGACAAGGTAGTAACCATGTGAACGGCACAGGGAACAGCAAGGGCAAACATCCTGAGGTGACAATCACAGAAGACCATGGCTGAAAAACGCTAAATGAAGACGGGAAGGCTTCCATTTCTAAGCTGGGGGTGGGATGCGGGGGGTAAACTGTCATGCAGGTGTCACTCTGAACAATTATTTAGAAAGAGAATACAGAGTAATATTCGTTTGGTTAAATATTTTCATAAAATAAGGAGGGATAGGGTGCCTCTTTCTTTTTGGTTAACAATATAAATTTTGCCTTTTAAAAGCTATAAAATAGGATATATTTTATAAGAACAATTCTAATTCTGTGAGGATGCATTTCACTCTTTCTGTAAACCATGTTCACAAAAAAAGAAAAAGAAGATACCAAAGACAGAAGGCATTTTCTTTCTTTTTTTTTTTTTTTTGTCTTTTTTCCGTGTCCGGCAACGGATCGCAACCCTCAGTGTCGCCCCCGTACCGGACCGGGGACCAGCAACGGGATCGCAACCCTCGGTGTTGCTCCCGTGCCTCGCTCAGCCAGTGAGCGGGAACCGGTCTGTATGTGGGATCCGAACCCTCGGCGGGAGCACCGCCACGCTTCCCAAGCGGCACACTATCCAGTGCGCCACCGGGCCGGCCCCAGAAGGCATTTTCTTTCGAAAGTTTTTCATTATGAAAATTTTAAAATGTATGCAAAAGTAGAGTAATATAATAATAATACATGCCTCCAGCTATACATAACAACTATCAACTCATGGCCAATCTTATTGTATCGACGTCCCCTGCCCTTTTTTTTCCCTGGAGTATTTTAACAGTATTTTTTTTTTCCTCTGTGGCTGGCTGGTTTGGGGATACACACCCTTGATCCTGGTGTTACACCACCGTGTTCTCACCAGCTGAGCTAAACAGCCAGCGCTTAACAGCAACTTCAAAAAAATAAATTATGGCTATTTGAAAATCATCTGTATATTTTTAAGTGATTATATGAAATGGAGAAATGTACATGTAGACTCACACCCGATGATGAGGGTGGCCACCCTGAGGTGGGGGGGCGTTAATTAGGGATGGATGGGAGGAGGGGAGGGGGCAGGAACAAGCTTAAGAAACTCTGGGGCAAGAAGGATCCCTCAAAGGACAAACTAGACAGAACAAGCCAGGACGAGACACAGACCCACTGTGCTGGGTTCCTACACCTTACTTGGGAGAGGAAATCCAGGTGGGAGCCCAGAGCCCCCTGAGCCTTGTTTGGGTTCAGTATTTATGGAAACTCTGTGGGTTCCATTTAAAATAGACAGCAGAGCAAAATGAAAACCCAAAGGCAAAACAGAGAGGAAGAGGATGGAAGAGGGAAGAGGAACCCGAAGTGTGGAGACGGATAGGAGGTTTGGGGCTGCAGAGATGAGTTGTCATGGAAACCACAATGCAAAGCATTGTCATAGAAACCATTGCACCACATGTTGTCATGGAAACCACAGTAACAACTCCTACTGAGGGTGCTTCAAAACTATTTTTAAATCCTCTGGCAATCAGGGTGGCTCCTTAATGGGAGCGTGGGCAGGCAGCTGACTCCACGTAATATAGATGTATGTAATACTGGTATATAAATGTACACACATATAATTGCACATTTATAAATATATATTTATATATTCCTTTTTATATATAAAAAATTAAAATTTTCTCTCTCTTAAATACTTATCACCTAAATACTTTGGAATGCATGATATATATGTATATACATACACACACAATATTGTTTTATATGCATATTTTAAGAATTTTTAAAACTCAATTTTATTTATAGTTTTCAAGTTATTAGTTTTCTTATTCTTACATGTTAAAATCACATAGCATAGAAAATAAAATATAGATTTAGAAATATTGCTTTATCTACCCCCTACTTTATTGTGACAGTTTAATTCAAAAGTTTCATTTTTTGTCTTTGAGGCCCAAGCCTTCTGAACATTCGTAGGTACACTTGGGAAATCTCGATTTCCAGGATCTCAGATTTCCCTTCTGCCTACATTATTTGTGCTATAGCTGGCCAACTTCAAATACAACGCTGGCTGTGGGAATTTTAATCCCAAGTCACATCTGCCATTTGTGAAACTCACAACATAACCAGTTATTAATAAAACATATAAATATATTTTTACAAATTCTGGAACATTCCAAACCCAGAGCCAAGAATAGAGAATTATGTAATCAACTGTCATGTACCCCCTGCCATTCTTTATCAAATCTTAATATTAGGCCATATTTGCTTACACCTCTTTTTTTAAAAAGCAAAACATCACCGTTTAAGCACCCCCTCATTCCATTCCCCCTATTTTCCTCCCCAGAGAGAGTCACATTCATGATAAGTTCATTTAAAAATATGGTATTTATCAAAATCTAGTGTCTAGTAATCCCTTGCATGCCAAAATAAATTATCAAAAGAGGGAGAAGAAAAAACCGAGAACGTCTAATTTCCCGGTACCTGAGGGTCAGACCTCTCCTACATCAATCCCACTGCAACCCGGCTTCTGTCCTGCGGGAGGTGAGGGGTGGGAAATGAGATTCCAAGGCATCTGCAATTTAACTGAGCACTAAGCTTTGTTTGAAGCCTGAATCACACACGAGCTCATGTTTTTGTAAAACTACCTGGCAAACCCAGCCAAGGACTTTGAAATTAACAAAATACCCATTCCATTTCACATTAGTTATGATTTTTCTCAGTCTATTTTGATAGTATGAGTTTAGTTCTTATCCTGTCCAGATTGATGATTCTAAAAAATTTTTATTAGCATATTCATTGTTACAAATCATAGTTATTCTTTATGCCCCTTATTCAATCCCCGTCCCCTCCCCTCCCCCTCTCCTTCTTCCTTCCCCTGCCCCTCCCCCCTCTAATAACCATAGATTTGTTCTCTCCATCTGATAGATTAACTCTTCCTCTGTTGGTTTATCGCCTAGATGATCTGTCCAGTACTGAGACAGGTTTGATCAAGTCCTCCCATATTATCATAAATCAGATGCTTCTTCTATTACTCTGAAGTGTGCTTTGTGGAGAGAGAGGACCTCTTCTTTTTTTTTTTTTTGATCTCCGCTGGTGCCTCTCCTTGCGCCAATGCCGTTGAGAGTCTGGTGTGCCATCTGCACGGTGGCTGTGACAGCTTCTAGAGACTAGCTGCTTTTGTGGCAGCCATGGCAATTGAGGTGGCTATGGTGGGCTACTCATGTGGAAATGGTGTTTTTGGTGTGCTCTTTACTTGGTTGAGGTTGGGTTCAGCTTCCCCCGGCTCCATACCTCAGGACCCCAGCAGAGCTTTGGGCAGTGGTGGCAGCTTGCCTAGTTGCAGCTGGGTTTCGCTTCCTCCAGCTCCATGACCCATTCGGAAATGTTGTGGAGCAGCTGGTGGGGAGGGGAAGAGGGGAAGGGAGAGGGAAATAGGGTGAGAAGAAGAGGAAGGAGGGGGTGTGTGATCAAGGGTGTTGTGACCCCCTCATTACAGCAGGTGAGACCAGGGGGTTTCCAGTGGTGGCTCAGTTGTTGCTGGGTTGGTTGCGGATGTTGGGGGTGTGTGGCTGAGGCTCTCAGCCCCCCACTGCCCTGGCTTGGGAGCCCAGGGGGCTTCCTGTCCTTCTACGTTTTATAGAAGTTCTTTGATGGTGTTAGACCTTTACTAGTTAATATCAAACTTTGTCTCTGATCTGTGGGTATTTTGTTTTCTCTTTCAGTTCTGTGTTGGATTATTTGCTGTTCCCACCACTTAAACTCTGCACTGGAACTAATCTGTTGTCCTTTGCTTACTTCTAAAATGGAGGAACTTCCTGTGGGAACCAGCATTTGAGCTAAGCTAAATTGCTTCATTGCTGCTGATTTCTAGGGGAAGTCTTTTTGTGCAGCTCAGGTTTTAACTGTTGATTTCATATGTACTTCCAGGTCTTGTGAGGTCTGGTACACCTGGGTTATTTGGAAACTCTGGTCTGGGCCTGAGTCTTTTCAGCAAACTGCACCTCTGCAGACCTGTATTCCTGACCAGTCTCCACTGAGTGGTCCTGCAGTTACTGAGGGGGCAGATCAGCTGTCCATGCTGTACCCCAGTGTTCCCCCAGTGGGCCCGTCTTCCCCACTGCCCACACTCCAAACACTTTCCATGGGATGGGCTGTGCACTGTCCCTTGTGATGACTCAGCAGCCTCTGAGTGTGTCCTCTGTTTTGTTGTCTGTGGTTCCTCACTCCTATGTGGGTCCACCCGAACCCTGTCAGTGGTCTTGCTGACCTGGGGGCCACCAAGGCCCTCAAGGCCCTCTTCTCCCCTGCCACCTCGAAGCAACTGCATATTAGGGCACAGCTGTGGCTTTTGCCAGCTTTTATCTGTGTGCTCACCAGCTCCAGACTTGAAGTGGCATGGGCTCGAAACGGTGGGAGTGATCCTTTCTTTCTGTCATCATGGCTTCTCCCGCCTTCATGAACTCTGTAGGTCTCTCCTCTTCCCCTGAGCTCTAGTGGCCCCAGCTTGGCTTTCTTACTTTTTAATAGTTGTAAATTGGTCGATTGTAGGAGAGAGTGATGCTGGGGACCGTCTATTCTGCCATCTTGACCAGAAGCCTCCAGATTGATGGTTTTTTGGGGTCTGACAACTCCTTAGCAGAATTCTCAAGTACACTGAGCTGTTTTGTTTTGTCCTTAAAGAGAAAGTTCCAGAACCTTGACTCTGTGTGCTTTTACTGTGAGTGGCACTCATGGAAGGGCAGTTAGGGCGTTTAAGAATGCTGGCTCTGGGGCCGGCCCGTGGCTCACTCGGGAGAGTGTGGTGCTGAAAACACCAAGGCCACGGGTTCGGATCCCACATAGGGATGGCCGGTTCGCTCACTGGCTGAGCGTGGTGCTGACAACACCAAGTCAAGGGTTAAGATCCCCTTACCGGTCATCTTTACAAAAAGAAAAAGACTCCTGGCTCTGCGGAGAACTGAAACCTGGCTGTTGAGACATGCTGTACTGTGTTCTCACCCCCTGTCCCTCCATCCCTCCATAGTTTATTATTTGTTTGTTCTGGTAAAATACTGCTATGGTTTGAATATGTCCCCCAAAGTCCATGTGCTGGAACTTAATTTCCAATGCAACGGTTTTGAGAGGTGGGACCATTAAGAGGTGATTAGGTGCCCTCATGAATGGATTAACGCCATTGTCTTGTGAGTTAGTTCTCTCAGGAGTGGGTTAGTTTTATCCCAGGAGTGGGTTCCTGATAAATGGATGAGTCCGGCTCCCCTTACGCATGTTCTCTCACCCTCTCACCTTCACCTCGTCACATTCATGGGATGACACTAGAAGAAGATCCTCACCAGATGCTCGCACCTTCATACTGGACTTTACAGACTCCAGAACCGTGAGAAATACATTTTTTTATAAGTTACCCAGATTCTGGCATTCTGTTACAGCAGCACAAAACAGGCTCAGACAATACACATAATATAAAGTTCACCATTTTAACCTACACTATTCAGTGGCATTAAGTACATTCACCATATCGTACAACTATCACCTCTATCCAATTCCAGAACATTTTCATCCATTAAGGAGTCATTCTCCAATCTCCCCTATTACCAGCCCCTAATTTGCTTTCTGTCTCTATGGATTTGCCTGTTCTGGATATTTCATATAAATATAATCATACAATATGAAACTGCAGTGGATTGAATTATGTCCCCCCAAAACTCACTGAAGCTTGAATTGTGTCCCCCTAGTTTTATGTATTAGAAACTTGGCCCCCACTGTGACTGTCAAGAGGGTGGGAAATCTTATTATGGTGGTTGAAGGGTGGGGCCTTGAAGAGGTGATTGGATCGTAGGACTGTGCAGTAGTGAATGGATTAAAAACGGTGGTCAGGGGCGTGGTTCTGAGGGCTGTAAAAGAAGAGGAGAGTCTGTCTGTCTGTCTTCCTCTCTCTTGTTCTCTCTGCTCCACCGTTTTTGCAATGTGATACTCTGCCATCACTGAAGTCACCGCCAAAGAAATCCTTCATCGGCTGTGTTCCCTGGACTTTGGATTTCCCAGCCTCAGAAACTGTAATCAACAATTTTCATTTTCTTACAAATGACCCAGTTCCATATATTTTGTTATAAGCAACAGAAACGGACTAATACAGTGACCTTTTGTGTTTAGCTTCTGTCACTTAGCATCATGTTTTCCAGGTTCATCCATGTTGTAGCATGTATCAGTCCTTCATTCCTTTTGTGGCTGAGTAATATTCCATTGTCTGGATAGACTATATTTTGTTCATCCATTTACTCTTCGATGGACATTTGGGTTGTTTCCACCTTTTGGCTATTGTGAATAGTACCACTGCAAACACTTGTGTGCAAGTTTTTGTTTGAACATCTGTTTTCAATTCTTTGGGGTATATACCTAGGAGTAGAATTGCTGGATCATACGGTAATTCTATGTTCAACTTACCGAGGAACTCATAATTTTCTCTCTCTGTCCCTCCCCTACCAGATTTCTTTTTAATTTTTCTTTTTTTTTTAAAGAAGTTTAAATTTACAGCAAAGTTTCAAGAATGGTACAACAAACTCCCATATACCCTCCACCTAGATTCACCATTTTATTTATATGTAAATACATGCTATTCGTTATTCATTTTTTCCTGAACCATTTGAGAATCAATTTCTTACACCACGATCCTCAACCCCTAAATATTCAGCTTGTGGCTCCTAAGGACGTGGGCACTAAGTCACACTTCTTACGTCACCACAGAACGATGACCACAATCAGGTAATTTAATATTCAATACTATTACATATACAGTTCATATGTAAATTTCCCCAATTGTCCCAATAATGTTCCTTATAGCAATGTTTTTTTTTTTTTTTTGAGCAATCCAGGATCCTATGCAGGATCACATGTTGCCCTGAGTTGTCATCTCTCTCCAGCCTTCTTCATTTGGAATAGATCCATAGTCTTTCTTTTCTAGGATATTACTCAATATTAAACATTTGTCCGATGTTTCCTCATGATTAGACCAGGTCACGAATTTGGGGGAGAAACACTAAAGGGGTGATGCCATGTCCTTTCCCGGTGATCACAAAGGAGGCGCATATTGTCAGTTTTTCCCGTTCTGGTGTTGTTAATTTTGATCACTGGATTAAGGTGGATGTCCACTGAGTGTCCCCATTGTAAAGGTACTGTAGTTGCTTGAATGGTGTCCCCCAAAAAACATGGTGTCCATGTCTTGGAAACTGTGAATGTGCCTTTATTTGGTAAAATAAAAAAAACAAAAGGTCCTTGCATATGTAATCAAGTTAAGGATCTCCAATGAGATCAGCCTGGATTTATGGTGGGCCCTGACTCCAATGAGAGTTTCCTTAAAAGAGAAAAGCAGAGGGAGGTCTGAGACACAGACACGCAGGGGAGAAGGTAATGTTAAGACAAGCAGAGCCACAGCCGGAGTGCCAAGAGCTACCAGAAGCTGGAAGAGGAAAGGGTCACCCCCTAGAGTGTCCAGAGCGAGTGTGGCCTTGATCACACTGATTTTGGATTTCTTATCCCCAGAGCTATGATAGAATACATCTTTGTTGTTTTAGGCCACCAAGTTTGGGGTAATTTGTTACAGCAGCCACAGGAAACTAATACAGGTACACTTCTCCCCTTCACAATGAATAAGGAACCTGGGGAGATATTTTGAGACTCCAACTCAATTTCAAGCAGGTACAGAAGACCAACATGACAAGGTCTTCAGGGTCCGCAGAGACCTGGTTATCAATCTGACTTTGCCTCCTACCCACTGTGTGTCCCTAGATAGGTGACTTTACCTCTCTGAGCCTCCATTTCCCCCTTCTATAATATCCACATTGCAAGGTGGTCATGGCAGTCACCTGAGAGAGCGTGTCTGAGGGGCTGGGGGGGGCGCAGCCAGAGAACAAACTCGTTTGCACCCGTGTATCATCCATTCCCTCTGCTGACAGAAGCAGCGCCTGGATCCTCCTTGAGGGAACCACCCATCCCCTACTATTCCATACCATCTCGTCTTCTCTGATGGCCGATATCTCTCCTTTCTCCTGATGGAGAACACTGATGCGCTCAGAAGAGGCTATCTTCATTTCCCCATCCCCGTGCCTACTAATGTCCCCAAACCTAGACCCAGACTTCCCTCCTGTTATGTCAGAAGATGTGTCCTATTCCCATGGGGGTCCCAATCTCTTCACTGAAACGGCTTTTACCCAAGTCACCAGTGACCTACACCTTTACAAGATGAACGGTCCATTCTTTGATCCCATCCCACTCATTCTCTCAGTAGAGTTTATGTGGTTGGCCACACCGCTCCGCTTGACAGCCTTTCTCCATCCACACTCTCCTGATTGCCTCCTACCTCACTGCTCACTCCTCAGTCTCCTTCTCTTCTCAAGCATAGAGTTTTCTGATCACTGTCTGTGGCCTTCTTCTCTAAGCCTTTTCCTGAGCCTTTTCCTCATTCAGTCCCATAGCTTTAAATACTACCATATGCTAAAGCTCCCAAATAAATATCTTCAACTGAGACCTCTTCCTTGGAAATCCAGACTTGTATATATAAGTGCTTGGCTATTTTACTTGGAATTCTAATCAAGGTGTCTTAGTACTGTGTCAGCTTAGCTGGAATTACTCTTCCCAGAATTCTCCTCCCCTTATGGCTCCAGTTTAGAATTGGGCACAGAGATATTTGTGCAAGAATTGCAAGGCAGGGGTGTAAGAGCAGCCATTTTACACTTGGGAGGTCAGTGCAGGGACTGGGGTACCTGTGGCTCACACACATTGTTGCCAATCTGCTGGCTCACCTCGCTGCCTGGCAAGAGCACCCAGGTCCACAGCTCTACCAACTCACAGGGGATCTCTTCCTCCAACTTCTCTGAGTCCTGGGCCAGGTGCATGTGTGGCAGAGGGGCAAAGGACTCCAGCATCTCCTGCAAGTCACACATGGTGGTCAGAGAGAGAGGGAGCTCCAGACTGGCTTGTGGGTCCCAGTTATCCTTGTGGGTTCCAAGTGGTTCTTATTCACTCAGTTTCACATCCAGCTTTCCTTCCCAAATGTCAGCACAGATGATCTGTGGCTACTTCAGGCCTAACACAAGATGTAAGGGCATCAGCCTTGTATACGCTATTCTACCAACTCACCCCTAACAACCCACCAAGTTGCATAAGGCCTTATCCCTATAATAAAGCCCACACTATATAACTCATAGTAATCTGCTTCTTTGATTGAACCCCGACTGATGCGCTCATAGGCATCAGTACCTTGGAGTATCCTATGCTAGCAAAGTAATTTATGGTGGAAGCCTTGGACCATGCAGGATCAGTATGACTCTGGAGGAACTGAGTTAAGGTCAGCTACACAGCTGCACCATGCCTATGTGACCGAGCCTCAATAAAAACTCTGGACACCAAAGCTTGGGAAGCTTCCTTGGCTGGTAATACTCTGTATGTTTTGTTACATAAATACATAATACTCTGTAAGGTCGTTGTTGCTGGGACACAGAAGGGCTGTCTGTGTAACTCCACTGGGAGAGGACAACTGGAAGGTTGTACCTAGTCTCTCCCAGACTCTGCCCTACGTGCCTTTTCCCTTTGCTGATCTTAATCTGTATCCTTTCATTGTAATAAGCTATAACTGTGAGTATCATAGCTTTTCTGAGTCCCATGACTCCTTCTGGCAAATCACTGAAACTTGGGGTAGTCTTGGTGACCCCCAACATAGTATCTCAAACTCAACATGGCTCAATCTAAATTTCTGATACACTCCCTCCCCTAGTCCCAAATCTTTTCCCTTCAAAGCTTCCCCATACAAAAATAAGTGGCATAATCCCCTTCCAGTTGCTCAGTCCAAAAACCTAGGAGTTACTTAGTTTTCCTTGTATCTCACATCCAATTCATCAGCAAAACAGTAAAGCCTATTATGAAAGTATAATAGATTTACAGAAAAGTGCACATACCATAGGCATACAGCATGCTGAAGTTTTACACTCTAAACACATCTGTAACAAACATCCAGAACAAGAAAAACAATTTTACCAATTCTCCCTTTCCCTGGGAGTCCCACATTTCAGGTCATTAGACATTACACAGGAAACCACTATCCTGACTTCTAACAACATAGATTTGTTTTGCCTGCTTTTGTACTTCACATAGATAGACTCATACCATATGTACCCTCGTGTGTCTGGTTTCTTTTGCTCAACATTATAGTTGTGAGATTGATCTAAATTGTGTGTGCAGGTGTAGATCATTCTAATTGCTTAGTTTTTTATTATGTGAACACATCACAATTTATCCATTCTTCTGTTAATTGGAATTTGGGTAGCTTCTAGATCTTGACTATTATGAAAATTGCTGCAATTAAGATTCTTATCCGTATCTTTTAGTGAACCTATTTCTGTTGGGTATATTTATCTAGGACTGGAATTGCTAGGTTATAGGGTTTGCATATGTTTCGCTTTAGTGCATACAGCCAAAGAGTTTCCAAAGTGGTTATACTAATTTACATTCCCACCAGCCATGTACACATATGAAAGTTCTGGTTGCCCCTCTCCTCATCAATTCTTGACATTTTTTGAGTTTTTCATTTCATTTATTCTGAATCAGCAAGTTTGCAACAGCTCCCTGTGCCAGCACCAGATTTTAGTGCCATTTGCCGCAATCTTCTAACAAGATTGGTAGCAATTATGCTATCCTCTCTTGTTACTTTCCAGGATCCAGTGGTTAACCATCCCAGAACAAACTCCAGATCACTGGAAAGATGGTCTGAGAGGGATGCTGCTCAGCCATGAGTAGGCCCCTTGCAACTCTTTCCCTTACAGTAATAATACTATCTTACTAAGTGTCAGGACCAAATGCACATTTTGACAAATGGCTGAGTATTTGGTCAAAGGCAAAAATCACCACCATAAAATAAACTTTAGGGAATATAAGAATCAACCTGAAATTCCACTGAAAACTTTACACTTGCATCAAATTTTACTTTTAAAAACTGTAGTAACCAAACTTTCAAAGTTGGGTACTATAATTTCATAGCGCTACTAGTTTGTTCCTCTGGCTACTCTGCTTCCTATTTATGATGCTACATAGTTGCTGAAGGAACAAGACAGTTTTGTCCAGCTCTGCTAATAGTAACATCACCTAACGAACAAGTTTCCTTCCTTGCTAAAAGTAACTGACTAAAGTGGAAGATTTCTTTCCTTTCCAACTCTTGATCTGATTGGTGGTGAAGGTGTTATTTCATTGCAACAATCCTACCAAGTGAAACTTTGTGCTTGAAAAAGCTGATTTTGGGAATCTTTTCAGGAATAGACAAGATTGTTGCTCTTGTTTCCTGTTGTAGTAATGCTTTGCCAATCATCATCAATTCCTGCTGGGTTCTACCTTTGCAATATTTTCCAGTTTTCTGTTACTGCATAATAAACCATCCTAAAACGTAGTGGCATAGAACAATCGTTTTGTCATATTCACGGATTCTACGGGTCAGAAATTCACACAGGATACAACAGTGATGGCTTGTTTTTGCTGCGCGATATCTGGGCTCAACTGGGAAGATGCAGATGGCTGGGGTGACTCAAACGGTTGGAGGCTACAAGTCAGCTGTAAGTTCCTCACTCGCACGTGTGGTGTCTGGACTGAGGTCATTTTAAGGCTGGGAACTGTTGATCGAAGCACCGTCACGTGGCTTTTCTGCATGGCTTGGACTTCCTCAGAGCATGGTGGCCAGAGGACAGCTGAACTTCTTACTTGGAAACTCAGGGAGCCAAGAATGATGGTGTCCCAATGAACAAGGAAGCAGCTGAGTGCCTCCTAACCTAGCCTGAGAAATCACATAGCTTGCCTTCCTCAGTACTCTGTTGGCTTAAGGGGAGGGGACATAGATCTCCATCTCTCAAGAGAAGGGGTGTCAAAGAATTTATGACTGTGTTTTTGGGGCTGGCCCGGTGGCACACTCGGTAGAGTGTGGCACTCGGGAGCATGGCGGCGCTCCCGCCGAGGGTTCAGATCCCATATACAGACCGGTTGGCTCACTGGTTGAGCGCGGTGCGGGTGCGACACCGAGGGTTGCGATCCCGTTGCCGGTCGCGGTGCAGGCGCGACACTGAGGGTTGCGATCCTGTTACCGGTCACGAAAAAAAAAAGACAAAAAGGAAAAAAAAAAAAAAAGAATTTATGACTGTGTTTTTAAACCACTGCAAAATGATATACATTAATTCTTTAATATTTCAACATATAAGCATATGAGACTTAAAAAATCTAGTTATAGTTAGTGTTTGCTGTTGGGCCGGCAGGATCGGGAGGACCAGAAAGCTTCAATAAGATGGAGAGGGAACCTCCATCTTGTTAACTCCCCACCCCCACCCCCAGATTTCCCGCCACCAGGGTAACGGCCCAGGGCTGCTGTCAACTCTGGGAAAACAAAACTTAGGCGGGAAACGGAAACCGAACCCTGCTCAATTCCACGGCCACATATGGGCCACAAGCCACCAACAGCCTCCCCTATAACTACCTGCTTGGATCCACCCTGGGCGCGACTTCCCCGGCCTCACTCCCCCGGCCTCACTCCCTCGCCAGCTGCGGGATCTCGCCCCAGAGCGCTCCCACTAAAGCTTGCCTTGAACCCCTTGCCTGGCTCCTTTTGTTACTCACCACCGCCGATTTGGACCAGACGTTTACCTCTATTGGAATGTGAATATTCACATATTAACAATTTGAATGACGTGTCTTTTACACAAAAATACGATGGAAACAAATACTGATCACACCCAAGTTTAGGGATGTCAGGGATGACACTGAAATAGGCATTCAGCTCTTTGGCCTTGCAAAGGCCAATGGCAAAACTGAATCCAAAGAACACATTTTGGTTGAAACTAAGAGTAAAATTCTAAGTCAGTGCATCTTTCCTATTGGATCTCCCTGCATCTTTAAGACCTCCCGATCAGGAAGGTTTTTATTAGTATTCCTATTGTGGAGAAAAGGAAGGAACTCAGCTAAAATTACTTGTCTAAGGATTGCACAGCTGGGACCCAGCATTGGTAGGTGTATTAGTGAGGGCCTGGCAGGAAACAGATGGCAACTGGAACTGAGTCACTGAGCAGTGCTTAATTATCTATTAACAGAGGTGTTGACTGTGGGCAGCAAGTTGAAGAAATCAACAAGGAAAGATTAGGCACTATCCTCAGGCCTGAAGAAATTTCTAGAAGTTTCTGGAACCCAAGAGCTGTAGCTCAACAGGAGTTGTGGCTTTTGTTAGAGAAACCCAAGGGGATTAAGGCCTCTCTTTTCTCTTGCCCCCTGACTTCTGGTGTCTCCCAGGAGTCCCTCTGGCCGAATCCTACAGGAGGGCGGAGGATAAGACAGCTAGCTGGTGCAGCCCGAGCCCTCGGCGCCCCCGACCCCCAGCCCACCCCTGTTCACAGGCCCACACGGAGCAGGCAAGGGTGGAAATAGCGGCCTGGAGGGGCGATCGGAGGACATACAGACCCCACGCTCGTTGACACTTCCACCGGTTCCCTGAGCGCAGAACGCACTCCGCATTCACTCCTTAGCAACCAAAGGCTGGTTGCCATGGAGACCCCGGGAGCTGTGGCCTCGAAGACCCGGCGCGACGGCGCGGGAGCAAGTGCGCAGGCGCGCGCTGCGTCTCGGGCCGCGTCTCCGGCCTCGGCTCCGCGCAGCAGCCGGATCGGGATCGAGGCCTGGCGTCGCGTGACGCGCCCGGGCGCGGAGGGGTCAGACGGCCCCTTTCCGGCCTCTTGTGCTCTGAGCAGCAGCGCCGGGGTGGACGGAGCCAGCACCTGGGGAGCGGCTGCGTGCCAGCGGCCTCTCCTTGGCCTGGCTGGGCGGTTGGAGGCGGCGCTGCTGAGTAAATCCCTGCCGGGTAGGCCGAGCGCCAGGCCCGGGGGAAGGGCGAGGTTAGCTGGCTGCAGATCGCCGGACCGGTTTGAGCTCCCCGGGCCCAGGTTGGGGGAGGAGGGTGTCGGGAAAGCGCAAGGCCTCCTGCAGGCCAGTAGCGGAGGGGGCAGCTGAGATCTCCGAGCCTGGCTTTTTTTCTGGGAGAATGACCTCACTCTTGTCACCTTGCAGGATTATTATTTGGGGACTTCTGCAGCCCACGTCAAATTCATAGATTGTACTGCACGTGGCATTAGGGCCACCAGGTGTCCGAGACCATGGCGATGACCCTTCTGGAAGATTGGTGTCGAGGGATGGAAGTGGACATCCACAGGTCTCTTTTGGTCACTGGCATCCCAGAGGATTGTGGCCAAACAGAAATTGAGGAGACCTTGAATGGGGTCCTCTCCCCACTGGGCCCTTACCAGGTGCTGAACAAGATTTTTTTGAGGGAGGAGAATGGCAAAGCAGCCCTCATTAAGGTTGGCGAGGGTGTGAATCTGAGCACCATACCCCGGGAATTCCCTGGAAGGGGTGGTGTCTGGAGAGTAGTCTGTAGAGACCCCACCCAGGATGCTGAGTTTTTAAAAAACCTGAATGAATTTTTGGATGCGGAGGGGCGCACCTGGGAGGACGTGGTCCACCTGCTCCAGCTCAACCAGCCTCCTCGGCCCCAGAACCAGCCCTCAGAGAACTGGGCGGAAGCATTGGGGGTGCTCCTAGGAGCAGTGGTGCAAATTGTCTTCTACGTGGATGCTGAGATACGCAGCTGGGAGGAAGCTAGAGCTCAGGAGGTGGCTGAGGAGGTGGCAGCCTGGGCTTCAGTAGCAAGGAAGAAGGTCAAAAAGGAGCCAGGGCTTGCTGCAGAGGAGGGCTCTGCTTTGAAGATGGAGAGCCCCGTTAACTGGAATAACATGGAAGATGAGGGTGACCCTCCGAAACCTTTGGTTTGCAAGACTGGAGCTAAGACTCGCTCCAGGAGAAAGAAGCAGAAAAAAAACCCCAAGCAGGAACCAGTGCCCTGGAAAAAACCCAAAGGCAACCATTCCAAGAGCTCGGCCTGCCTGGAGGATCCTGAGGCTGGTGATGCTGAAAGCATGGCGATCTCAGAATCTGTCAAGAGCAACAAAAAGCTCACTGTGAAGCAGGAAGAGTCAGCTTTGAAGAAGACAGAGTGGGCCTGCAAGGCTCCCAGAGACCCACCTCAGGATGCCCTAGCAGAAGCTGAGAGCCCTGGAGGCACCTCTGAGTCAGACCAAGATGGTGGTCAGGAAAGCCCACCAAAGAAAAAGGCCATAGGCTGGGCCTCGGCAAAGAACGCTACCCCCATGAGGAAGAAAAAGAAGGTGAGCTTGGGCCCTGTCTCTTATGTCCTTGTTGACTCAGAAGACACCAAGAAGAAACCAGTTCCAAAGAAAGGGCCAGGCTCAAGAAGGGCCCGTCGAGGCCCACCGCCTACTGCATCACCACCCTCAACATCAAGGGGTCCAAAGGCCAAGCCAGAAAGCTCTGATCATGCCTCCAATGGTGAGAATGACAACAGAAGTGACTTAGAATGTGTCAATAAGTAGATGAGGTGGGAGGGGCAGGAGTGGCTGGTGGGGGCAGAGGAGCCCAAGGGAGTGGTGGATCAAATGGGTGGTGAGGAGGACCCCAGTGCACTGGAGGAGGTGGGTGGTACACCACTGAGGTTCTAGAGGGTGAGAGTCTGGACCTACCTCCTAGTAGTCCCTGAAGGCCAACACTGGGGACACCTGGGAGGGCAGGAGGTGGCGAAGCAAATCCACCTGCTGATCTTTTATTGATGAGCGTCACTATGGTTATTCTGCCACCCTATCTGACCCTCTCCCTTGATAAGAACTTAATGGTTTGGGGATATATTGTTTGACAGGGTATGTGGCTTTAAGGGTGAAGTTCTTTGAAGGCCTGGTCGGGGATAGAAATGTTCAAGGACTGAGAAGATCCTAGGAAGTAAAGTATTTCCTAATGACACTTCTTCCTGCTTCACTTCTTGTGCTGTTTTAATTTATCCACAGAATCCAGAAAGTGTTAATTTGGGGGCTACCCATACCCCAGGAGTTCAAAGAAGACCGAGGAAGAAGTTCCAAGTCCGGAGCAAAGTTTTCTCTTGTCACTGAATGAAACAAGACTTTGGACTCTTAGAGACCCAGTCAGTAGCCATCTGGCTCTCAGAGGTAAATGATGCACAAGGTCTTAGATGGGAGGCATGGGGGGAGGGAGGTGGGCCTCTTCGCCTTTTTTAAAAACCAGGTCTGCCTTTTCACCTCTTCTTTGACTCACCTTCAGAGGTGGGAGAGTTGGTAAGTGGATTGGGAAAATTCTGGAACTCATTCCCCATTATGCGTGGGCAGGATCATTGTTCTGCTCACCCGTGTCTGGCCTTTCTCCCCCACTCCCTGCTTCCTCTTCTGGGTGGTCATCCATATCTGTGGGGTCTGGTGTTTTGAAGAGCAGGGCAGCCATTTTCTCCCTTTCAGCCTCTCTGTGCTGCCACCGGTGGGTAGGTTAAGCCAGGATCTTCAGTGCAGGCCTGGCTTCTTTCAGTTTTCAGCTTCTATCCAGAAGGTCCCAAGAGTTAGTTTTAAGGAAAAAGAATGTCTGCTTAGCCTTTGAAGCGTTTGAGTTTTAGAGTCCGTTAATAAAAATGGCACTTTGATTCCCATTTGGGGTGAAGCCCTCTCAGGAAGCCATTGGGGAAGGGGGGTAATTGGTAAGGAAGGACTCAGGCATTCCTAGGTTCCCAGCTCTAATTACATCCAATGTCACCAAACTGTCACCATCTTTGAGGCTGAAGACCACTTCTCATATTACGGTAAGAGGGGAAAAAAAATCTTTAAAAAAATTGCCTGTTAATTTCTGCCCTCTGAATTTAGATGCTAAATCAGACCAGACTTCCATGTCTCATGGTGTGTGTGTGTGTGTGTGTGTGTGTGTGTGTGTGTGTGTGCGTGCGTGCGCGCGCACGTGTAGGGTAAGGGGCAGGATCCCCAAGATCAGTGGTTTCCAGACTGTATCCTTGGAGTCCCAAGGCGTCTGCAAATATGTAATCCAAATCTATTTTTCGTGTGTTTAAAAAAAAAAAAACTGAAAAATGACTACTCAAATATGTTGTAAACCAAACCATTCACTTTGAAGAATATTACTTTGTGTTTGTAAGTTAACTTGTTTTTGTAAAGGTCCTTAGTTTTTTCTGCCATCTCTTTGCATATAATTGAATTTCTTATAAATGTGACTTTGGTGAGGAAGGTTAGAAGTGAAAGAATTCAGTCCTGTGCATGTGCTATAATATAACGATCTGAAAGCAAGTTTCCTCTTGCAATCCACACACTCTTGTTCTGCTGTGATTCTTTAGTTGTGTGACAACGAGTAAATTTATTAATGTGCTGCACAGTAATATTCTATCTTAAAGTTTTAGCCTGTGTAAGTTTTCACGGTCTCATTCCTGACTTCAGTTTTTTGTGGTAAATAATGTGAACAGCTGTTAGATGTTGTTAGTGATTGAACTTTAAAACAATTTTCTTGAGATGATTCATTTCAAAATCCTGGATGAGTCTAACTGAAGATGCAGAAAAAAAGAGAATGGTTTCCATTTGCAGCTACTCATCTGTGTGCATCAAGATTTTCCTTGGATGTGTGCAGAACTTAATACAGGAGTGAATTGGACTCTCAAGGTGACAAATGCCTGCAACTGTCCAGCTCCTAATTTCATAATTGGGTCCATTAGAGCTTCATTGTGTTAACAAATTAACAGAATCCATGATTAGAAAATGTAAATGTATACATGTAAAATAAAGTTTATCCAAGTATCTGTTTAGTCATTTTTATACGTGGAGATTATGTGGACTGCTTAATTTGAGAAAAGGGTTTCCCTGCTAAACAATACACACTCCCGGATCCCCAGCCAGATATGAGTGGTCATCAGAGCTTCAAGGATTGTAAATTTTCCATGAGAGAAGCCATTTATCCTCTTTGCTATAGCATTCCACCAATGTGAAAGCTTCTCCCGCAGATCTTAAGGTTTCTAGAAGTTTTCAGAATAGGCAACTGGTGATGTGAATTATCTGAAAGTGCTAGCTTATTTTTAAAAGTAGTTTGAAGATGAAAACCCTTCCTTCCCATCCCATCCCCTCAGACAGAAGCTGAGATCTTTTAGCTAAAAACTTAGTTCTCTTTGCCCAGGTTTCTCACTTGTTAGGGACTCTGGAACCAGGGTGGCCACTATCAGAGTCACCTGGAATCTTTGATTAAAATGCCATTTCATGTCCCCATCTGCTGAATCAGGATGTCTTGGGAGTTGTACCTGGGAATCTGCATCTTAAGCAAGTTTTCCTTAGAATTCTAATACACACCTAGGTTGGAGAGCTATAGGTGGAATAGTTCAGACTTAGGGGAAAGGAAGTATCCTTAGGGGGTCAAGATTGGGGTTTTGTGAAAGGTGAGTGGAGATTGTCAGAAAGGGAACATGTAAAAGAGATCACAAGAGAAACTGGGATTTGAGGTCAGGGCAGCTAATCAGGAGCTAGAGTCCACTTGGATCCGCGTCAAGCTTATTTATTGAGTCTTTCCTGCCCCCTCACCCCCACAATGAGAAAAACACCTCCCACGATAATGGTCTGTCCCTGAGGTTACATCTAGGTTATCAGGAGACTCTGAAAGGCCCACATGGCCTGAAGTGAGGGGAATTCAGAGACAGGGTACAGGAGAACTTGGTTCTCTTCAAGGAAACATCTCAGATAACCTCTTGTGCAGAGGCAGCATCCTGTTCAAGGGTGTGCCTGGGAGCAAGGCCCAGCCAGAGGGGCCTCCAGAGACACAGGAGCGATTCTGGGGAGAGCTGCAGACACCACCAGGAGGGCCTGAAGGTGGTTTCCTTGTCCGTCTATGCTGTCCTTGGACCAAGATTTATTGAGCATTTACTGTATGACAGCCACGATCACGACAAAGACTCCTGGCCTTCTGGAGCTGACATTCTGGTGAGGAGACAGACCTTTCATGGATAAAAGTGGAGGGTGGTGAGTACGAGCTGATAAATAAAGCAGGACAGGGCCAAGGTAAGGGTGAGTGTGCATGTGAGACAGCGAGTTGACAATTCTGTATGGTGGCTGGGGGGTCTCTCTGGGGAGGTGGCATTGGAATAGACCTGAAGGGGGTGAAGCAGTGAGAAGTGGCCAGGGGGATGGCATCCCAGACAGAGGAAACAGTCAGCACAAAGGGAGGCAGAAGGGTGCCTGGGCTGCTTGTGAAACAGCGAGGAGACTGCTGGGTTGGAGCCGAGTGAGCGAGGAACAGGCGAGCAGATGAGGTCTGGGAGGTCTTAGAGGATGACGGGGCAGAGCCCCGTGCGCTTCAGCAAGGACGGGTTTTGGCTTTAATATGAATGAGATGGGAGCTGGGGGAGGGTACTGGGCAGAGGCTTATGATCTGAGTGAGCTTTTCATAGGCTCCCTCTGGCTGCTGGTGGGGAGCAGACTGGAGGGTGAGGTGGAAGCTGGGAGCTCAGTGGGGAGGTGATGGTGGCTGGGGCAGGGAGGCCATGGAGGCTGTAGAAAAAGCTGCCTGGGGCTGGCCGGTGAGCTCAGTTGGTTAGAGCGTGACACTGATAACACCAAGGAAAGCTGCCAGCTGCCAAAGAAATCCCCTGCTTATTATGTGTACTGGATAGCAGATAGGTCAAGGAGAAAGATGTGGGTTGTATTGATTTACTTATCCATTTATTCATCAGTCTGTTTGTTTTTTTAGTTTTTCATTTTTAGGTAAAATAAAGAATCTATATACAACGAAATGCACACAATAAAATCTCAAGTGAACTGTGGTGAGTTTTGACATACACAGGCACCTGTAAACCCACTTCCCTAACAAGATAGAGAATAATAACATCATCCCAGAAAGTTCCCTTGTGCCCCTTCCCACTCAGTCTCTGTCCCCACCTCTCAGATGTGACAAGTCTAATGATTTTCTCAACAAAAGCTTAGTTTTGCCTGTTTCAGGATTCATATAAATGGAGTCGTACAGTGTATAGTTTTTTGGTGTCTGGCTTCTTTTTTTTTTTTTTTTTTTTTTTTTTTTTTTTTGCTGCTGGCCAGTGTGGAGATCTGGACCCTTGACCTTGGTGTTATAACACCACGCCCTAACCAACTGAGTAACCAGCCAGCCCGTGGCTTCTTTCCCTCAGCACAATGTTTTTGATATTCATGTGTGTTGTAGTACGTACATTCAATTTTTTTGAGGTCACTACCTTTTTTTCTATAAGTGTCCACAACAGGTAAGAAGAGTTCACTACTTTTTAAAATAAAAAACTAATACATATACATGTTAAAAAAAAATTAAACAGCAGTGAAAGGTCTGGCCCGTGGCTCACTCGGGAGAGTGCGGTGCTGATAACACCAAGGCCACGGGTTTGGATCCCTATATAGGGATGGCCGGTTCACTCACTTGGGAGAGCGTGGTGCTGACAACACCAAGTCAAGGGTTAAGATCCCCGTGCTGGTCATCTTTTAAAAAAACAAAAAGACCCTCAAAAAGCCCCAGCAGTGTAGTAGAAGCCTGTTGATTCTGCCCTCCCTGCATTCATTTCCTTTTCATGTAATTTGACTTGTTTTCCTCTGGAGATCAGCACCTCCCTCTCTCAGACCTCTCATCTGACATTCATTACCCCTACATGATGCAGAGATGTCACATGACTCTGGCTCGGACAATCAGAACATTCCATCTGCTAAGCCATAGTGATTGATCCAAGGAGACTCCTAGATAAAGAAAAAAAAGGGATTTATAGGCTTATGTTACTGTAATATCAGGGGCAATGGCTTCAGGTATGTTTGTATCCAGCTGCTCAAAGAAAAGCCTCAGGAATCTGGCTCCCTGCTGCTCTGAGCTCTGTCCTCTCTGTGTTGGTTTCATTCTCAGACCGGCCTCTCCTTGGGGTGACTAATGTGGCTGCCAGTAGGGTAAAGCTGTTAGATCCTTATAGCTCCCAGCAAAAGCGTGTGTGTTTTCTCATGGTTCCAGTCAAAGTCTCAGGGAAGACTTCTGATAGGTTCAGTGTGGATCACATGTCTAGCTTCGAACCAGGGTAGCTAGGAGAACATAGTGCCCTGATTGGCAAACTCGGGTCACATGTCCCTGTGACAATGGGTACAGGTCCCTTAATTAACATCCGGCCCCTCCAGACTTTAGCAGAAGAAGGGAGGGGGTTTTCAAAAGGAAGGGATGTAGAGAGGACAAAATAGTTAACAAATGACTCCTATAGAGGTTTGAGACAAATTTTTAGTCCTCTAGTTTGGACTGGAGGCTTGGGGAGACTCCACAGGGCAGGCCCCAAGATAGGGACTGGAGGAGAGAGATGGCCTAGTGCAGCGGGTAAGAGTGTGGCCTCTGGTGCCAGCCTGCTTGAGTTTGATCCCAGCCTGTACTCTGTGTGACCTTGGGCAAGTCACTTCTCAGTTTCTTCATCCGTAATGTGGAGCTTATCACATGTCAACCTCATAGAGTCCTTCCAAGGTGGGGAGAAACTGTCCTGTGATGGGTAAAGTTATGGAGCCTTTAAAATGTTTTATGACAAGCACCATAACTAACGGTAAAAAAGCAATGTTTTATACAAGTTCTTATCTTTGGGGACGTGGGAGGAAGATTTTCACTTTGCCTCCTTTTTACCTTTTGCATTTTTAGCCACGCACGTAAATTCTTTTTGCTTCTATAAATTATCAGTAGGGCTGTTGTCTGAGAGATGGAGTTGTAGGCTATTGTTTTTCCTCCTCAATATTTGCATTCAGTAATCTTAAGCACATTGCCTAAGGTTGTCAGGATAACTCATTTTTTCTAGATATTTTGGAATAAAGAGTCTCCTTTGAGAACATATATTTGATATTGCATTAAATGTGCCATGGATTAGTAAATTGGTAGCTTTGTGCTGACTTGATTTTTAAACCATAGCCTAAGTACATCCTCTCCAGCAAACCTGTAGAAGCCGTGGAACTTGACCACATGGCAGAAACTTCTCAGGCTCTTCTGCTGCCTTTCTTTTCCAGTTTCACCGTGATAATTATGAGTGAACCTGAACAAATTTTGCTGGCAAAATCTGGCATTAGAGATGACTTTTGTGCATGTTGTAAATTTGGGGTGCTGTCTTAATACCTCTTTGTTTATGAGAAAGAATGTGAGCAGTTGTTAGTATTAAAAATTTAATGATGAAACAAAAATCTACCATTACTCTTCTAGGCCTTAGGATCTGTTTAATTTGAGCATTTCCTGTGATTGCATGGTGAGCGGTTTAACATTTTTACAGTTACAGTAGCCAAGAAAATTCCAAAACAGACAAAGAAAGAGGATGGGTCTTGTGGGATATTAAAAGACCTTATAAAAATATGTTGTAATTCCACAGTAACAGAGGAGTAGAACAGAACACATCCAGAAAAAGACACATAGATTGGAAAAATCTCATTTAATGGTTTTGCAAATCAGTGGGAAAAGAGAATTATTTAACAGTGTTGTGGCAGTGGGAGGAGGAGGGACCAGTTTCCCTTATAAAAGATGAATTCCAGATAGATCAAAGAATAAAATATAAAAACTAAAATTACAAACGTAGGAGAAAACGTAGGTGAATTCGTCCATTGTTCTGGGATGAGAGAGGTTTTTCTAAGCAGGATACAAAACCCAACGACTATTAGAGAAGGAAAGTTAATTCATCTGTCAACATAAAAATTAAAAACAACCCTGTGGCAAATGTTACTATAAAGAAGACAGCTGACACAATTGGAAAATATTCCTAATACATATCATAGAAAAGAACTACTTTTTCTTTTTTTTTTAACTTTCTTGAGAGCTGATTCAAATGAATAAGTGGACAGTGAACAAACTAATAGAAAAATGGGCAAAGCGTAAGAATAGGGAATTCACTGGAAAAACATTACAAGTTAATTACGGGAAAAATTAGCTTAGCACTGAGATGGTAAGCTTGCTCACACTGAAATGAATGCAAATCAAAGCAAGACAGCATTTTCATCTGATGTGCAAACCATTTGACATGTATTTCATGCTGGCAAAAGTATTAGGAAAAGGTAGCTTCATAGAGCATATTTGCTTGATTAAATTGATTCCAACTTTCTGGAGTTTTTATTGATATTTGACAATTACACCTAAACTTTTAAATGAATACTCGTGAACCCATGTTATTTTTATTTTTACAAAATATCAATATGGGTGGTGCTACTTGGGTGGTGGGATTATGAATCATATATTTTTATTTGTTTTTTTATATTTCCCTACATTAAAAAATATACCACCACAGACATTTAAAAGCACGCAAATGCATTATTTAATCTAAGCAACATTAGCCACCGGGCTCGGATTAACTCATTACCTCATAGATAGTGCAGTAATTTTTCTGTCCATCTCTGTTTATAGATTTGCAGTTTTTATAACTGCACGAGTGATTAAGGAGATTAGAGAGCTGTTCTGGGCTGTGCTAAAGTTCACCACAGGGCACATCCAGGCCTGTTAAATTGCACCCAGGTATTCTGGGTCTACACAGCACGTCTGTCTTGCTCAATTAAATGTCAGGCATGGCTCTTATAGACCTGTTGGGTCCTGGCCCTTGTCCTGGCATAATGGCTGTGTAATAGCAAGAGAATGCATGGCAGTTCTCAGCATGACAACGTGGTACTGAGTATCATCTTAATGCTCAGTATAAGATTTGGCATTTCTCCTGTGACTTCTACGTTTTTTGGTGAAGAGAGTGAGGAGGTGGTGTTAATGGTTCCATTATGGGACCACATTTCCTGAGACTTCACTTTCAAGCTTCTGGAATCACTTAATTGAAGGGAATGAATCCTGGGTTTGCAAGGTGAACTGTTGAAAAATTGTTACCATATGAGAAGATGTGGAACTTTCTAGAAAAAAGTGTTCTGGGTAGGGTTACCACCAACTCAAAAAATGTATGTGATACATAAAAATGTATATATACATGTTTTGTATCTTTAATTCATTTAAAAAGATAGAGTCTATGCATTTAACCACTGAAAAGAAAGTGAAAAGATAAACCAAAAATTGGGAAAAATAAGAACAACACAAATAACAGACATTATTAACTTCCTTAATTTACCAAAAGCTAGTACAAAATAATAATAAGAAAAGACAACCTGGCAAGAAAGTATACTAAGGCGATGAACAGGAAGTTTAGAGAAAATAAATCAAAATGGTTAATAAACGTGTGAATGGGCTGGCCCGGTGGCGCACTGCTGCAGTGCGCTGCTTGGGAAGCGCAGCGGCACTCCTGCCGAGGGTTCGGATCCCACATACAGACCGGTTCCCGCTCACTGGCTGAGCGAGGTGCAGGGAGCAACACCAAGGGTTGCGATCCTGTTGCCGGTCCCGGGCCGGTACGGGCGCAACACTGAGGGTTGCGATCCGCTGCCGGTCATGAAAAAAGACAAAAAGGAAAAATAAATAAATAAATAAAAATAAAATAAAAAAATAAACGTGTGAAAAGAAAGATGCTCAGCCCCATTCTTGTTTTAAGAATCAAATCAAAAGTTAAAAGTAATGCATTATAGTTTTTCACCAATTCAGAATTTAAAAGTTGGATAAAACCCACTGCTGGTATGGCTGTGGAGAAATGGGCATTCTCATCCACTGTTGGTAGGAAAGTGAATTTGTGCCGTCTGGAAATAATCTAAACGCCTGTGATTTCAGGACTGATATACGATTGAACATTTTTATGACAAAATATCATCTGCTGATGTGAAAGGATTTCTTAGCTACCTTAGTAATTTAAGAGAAAATTCAAAAGGATGTACATACTAAGGTCACATTAGTTTAATGACAAGATTCATATATAAGTACTGGTATGTGAATAATCTATTTCTTTATAAGAATAAGTAAGTAAACAGTAATAAGAAACTCTAACTTGGGGGCCGGCCCGGTGGCGCACTGCTACAGTGCGCCGCTTGGGAGTGCGGTGGCGCTCCCGCCGAGGGTTCGGATCCCACATACGGACCGGCTGCTCACTGGCTGAGCGAGGTGCGGGTGCAACACCGAGGGTTGTGCGATCCCGTTGCCGGTCCCGGTCCGGTATGGGCGCGACACTGAGGGTTGCGATCCATTGCCGGACACGAAAAAAGACAAAAAGGAAAAAAAAAAAAAAGAAAGAAACTCTAACTTGTAATTTTGGGGAGAGGAACTAGGCAAAAGAGGGAGTCTCACTTTTCATCTTGTGCATTTGAATACTCTGAATATTCTCACTATGAACAATAAATATATTTATTAATCTTAAAGTAACCAGAGATAGTAAACAAACAATTCGGAGAAGTGTTTCTTGAAAGTTTCTTTTCTTTTTTTAAAGTTTTAAGAAGGAAGTTTCTTAAAAAGTTAGATATACCCTTATCATATGACCCAGCCATTCCATTCCTAAGTATTTACTCAAGAGAAATGAAAACATATGTCCATCAAAGATGTGTACATAAGGGGCCGGCCCGTGGCTCACTCGGTAGAGTGCGGTGCTGATAACACCAAGGCCACGGGTTCGGATCCCATATAGGGATGGCCGGTTCGCTCACTGGCTGAGCGTGGTGCTGACAACACCAAGTCAAGGGTTGAGATCCCCTTACTGGTCATCTTTAAAAAAAAAAAAAAAAAAAAAAAGATGTGTACATAACTGTTTATAGTAACATCCTTATTCATAATAGCCCAAATCTGGAAACCGCTCAGATGTACCATATTTATTTATCCACTCATCAGTTGATGGACATTTGGGTTGTCTCCACTTTTTGGCTATTGTGCATACTACTACTGTGAGCATTTGTGTACGAGTTTTTGTGTGGGCGTATATTTCTCGTATTTACCTAGGAGTGGTACATCCATCCAGTGGAAAGTTACACGACAACGAAAGGGACAGAAGTCCTGATACAACAATGTGGATGAGTTGTAAAGGCTTTACGCCAAGGGGAACAAGCCAGGCACAAAAGATACACACATACTGTATGATTCCATTTTTAAGAAGTTCTAGAACAGGAAAAAAAAATATGTGATGAAAAAGTGAAAACAGTGGTTGTTCCAGTAGAGAGAAGGACTTTGAATGTGAGGAACTTTTTGGAGTGGTGGAAGGTTCTGTGTCTGGGGTAGTGATTGCACAGGTGTATATATATGTTAAAACTCATCAAATTGTATGTATATTTTACATATGTGTGTTTCACTACATGTAAATTACACTTCAGTAAAAACTATTAAAAAAAATAGGGGGAGCTATTTTATTTTTGTCTTTACAATTCTATGCAATTCTGTGCACTGAATAAATAGCCAAAACTGTAGCAATGCTGTACACTAAAGCCACAGTCATCGATGGGACTAGTTTAACATGTTTTTGTGTGTGATTATAGATCTCTTGATAAACCTGCTCCTGCTCTGTGTGTTTAGTTGCACTTCTGATCAATGTGCTGTGGACTATAAAGTTCAGGCCCCACATGAACATTCTCATAAAATTGTGTATTCAACGTACATCTCGAACGTGTGTATGTCACACTCAGTTCAAGGTAAGGGGGCTGTTTTATGAGGGCTGCGTGGTCCGGGATGAAGGTGCAGTAAGTCTGTACCCCAGAGGAGCTATTGGATAGGGTTTTCCTGTTGCAACGTGTGACCTTGACATTTATGAGGGGAAGATGTTCAGCTAACAGAGGATGTTAATGACTCGAGATGAACCAAATTTTTCATCCCTGACTGGCAAGTGTCTGGGTTGGTTTCTCCAGACTACATCCTGACATTATAAAGCAAACTATTTAAAATCTGCTGTCCTCTGAGAATGGCCAGAATATTCAGGACAATGAAAATTAATGTGGGCTGATTATCCCTACTGGTAGATAATGAAATAGATTGTGAGGCCAACAAAACAGGGAGGCAGAATGATGAATTCTGAAGTAGAACTTCATACATCTGGGAATGTAGACTGATTCTAACCTTAGCTGGTGCTTAGAAAACTGGCTAGCCATTTGGAAAAAAGTTATAAAGTTGGTTCCCTACCTCCTTCTTTGCTTCCCCAAATACCTTCAAGATGGATCAGAGAAGTAAAAAGTGAAATCAAGAAACATTTATATAAAAACAGGAGCAGGTTTACATATAATTTTGGAAGCAGAAGGCATTTCTAAGAAGGACTTAAAGTACAGGAGTCATAAAGGGAAAGACTAATCAACGTATGTAAACATTTAAATCTTCATAAAGGAAAAAAAATCCATAAAGTCAAAAGAATAACAAACTGGGGAACAGATTTACCACAAGGATGAGGGACTTGAGATTAATTTCCTAGATTTGAAAAGAGCTCACACATATCAAAGAAAAGACAAATACTTTATAGAATAATCTGGCAAAGGATTTCATTGGGAAATTCACAGGGAAAAAAAAAAAAAGATGAACCAGAAGCCAATAAAAGGTTTACTTATTTAATCTAGCAAAGGTTTATATAATTCTATGTGCCAAGTGCTCTGTTAAACATTTTTGTGTTAACTACTTATTTAAGTCTTAAATAAAATGGGGAGGAAGACACTATTACTCTCTCCATTTTATAGAAGAGGGAATATAAGAGGTCAGTAACCCACCCAAGATCCCTCTGCTGGTGAATTAATAGAGCCCCAATTTGGACCCAGGTAGTGCAGGGCTGCAGAGCTCTTAACCAGGAGGCCACACCGTTTCTCCATTTCGCTCACTGATAAAATAAGTGTGAAGCCAAATAGCCACGCAGTCTCATCATTTATGAATCAGCTTGGCAAAAATGGAAACATTTAAGGACACCCAGTGCTGGTGAGCTTGTGGGGAAGCAGGCACCTGGATTTTCTCAGAAGGCATGAAAATTGGTACTTCCTTCTGAGGGCGATGTGGTTCTAGCGATCAAGGCTTAAAATATACTCCTCAAGCATGATGACGTACACCAGGGATGCTCGTTATAGTGTTTTTGTAAAAAGGAGGGTGAAACTGGAAGCCATCTGGTTAAATGTTTTATGGGACACTGTAGGTAGAGATGCCACACAGTTGTTAGAATGAAATGGATCTCTGAGTGCTGATTTCCAGGCCATACCTTTAAAACTTTTTACTGAAAAGTAACTGTATCCTCAGCATTCAACTGGATGCATTTTTTTTTCCTTTTTTTGTCTTTTTTACTGACCAGTATTGGGATCGCAACCCTCAGTGTTACGCCCGCACCGGGGACCGGCAACGGGATTGCAACCCTCAGTGTCGCGCCTGCACCACGCTCAGCCAGTGAGCGGGAACCGGTCTCCACATGGGATCCGAACCCTCGGCGGGAGCGCCGCTGTGCTCCCATGCAACGCACCCTCCAGTGCGCCACCAGGCCGGCCCAAACTGGATGCATTTTTACAAAGAGAACACACCTGTGTAGGCTGCCTGTTGAAGAACCAGGACGTGCCTAACACTTCCCTCCATTCTTTGTCCTCCCTCCCTCTCTCTTTCCACCACCTGCATAGGTGAACTCCAACCAAGCAAAACTACTTTTTTTTTTTTTTAACATTTACTCTTACACTTTTGTGCAAAAGTGTTGACATTTCGGGGCTGGCCCGGTGGCACACTGCTACAGTGCACCGCTTGGGAGCGCGGCGGTGCTCCTGCCAAGGGTTCGGATCCCACATACAGACCTGCCGCTCACTGGCTGAGCGAGGTGCGGGCGCAACACCGAGGGTTGCGATCCTGTTGCCAGTCACGAAAAAAGACAAAAAGGAAAAAAAAAAGTGTGACATTTCAGTATGACACAGTGTGTCATTTCAATACATGCATATACTGCACAACAATTCACTTATGGTAGCATAATTTTGTACCCGTTAGTCCACCACTTCTCACCCCCACCCTTCTCTCCTCCCTTCTTCTGGTGTTGGGCTGGGTGACAGACCCCTCTGCCCCATCCTGTGCAGATCGTGAGTCAGGTAGTTGAAAAAAGATTCTGGCAGCTGATAACAGGATAGACATGCTTTATTCCTATGTGAGCTCTGCTGGCCGGTGGTTCAGAGCCGCTGTCTTTTATACCAAAAGTACACAACAATGGCAATGCCACTGTGTTGTATGTGGAGGAGTATATGGGCACACATGGGCAGTCACACCACTCTTATATAACTTGCTTACAACAGATGTGCTGAATCATACCCAGCCAGATATGAGGCGAGGAGGCCTGACTAGACTGACTCCATTTTCCTCACACTCCACCCCTCAGGGTCCCTTGCCATACAATCTATGTGTCTGAGATCTTCCATGATGTTCCCTTAGTGAGGATAGCTGACCCTTGCATCCGTAGGCCACAGCAGCAATATAGGCTGCAGCAACATGCCACCGAAACACAGGTGCTTCCTCCCAGTACAGCTAATACCCACCTCCAGGAGGACAACGTATTGGCCCACCATCCTTGGAGGGGATCTTCAGTCACTTTTGGACAGCATGAATTTCACTGGTTAATTGCTGCAAAGCCTGAGTAACATTATGATGATAGTCAGGGATATACACACAATGTTCTGTTCAGGCCAATTAGCAGCCATCACTGGGATGATCTCCCACGGGAATCCTGCAGCCATACTGGTAGGAAACTTGGTGCATATGTGTGGGCCCAGTTGACTGTGGTGTTGGCAGCCACAAGACTATGGGCAAAAAGACAAAAAAGTTATTGGTACCAGTAGAGGGAGTTCTCATCCCTCTGGCAGAATACATGCCAGCTTTCCATCCTGGAAAGAATGGTTGCAGGAACAGGTGCTGCGGCTCTATGCAACAGAGCCTCCACTGGAGAGGGCCCACCCTTGTGGGGTCTCTCATTTAAGATCCTGACTGTTGGCCATAACTGCCGTGTCCACCCCTTCAGGGATGGGGGTTGGGTGAATAGCCTTTGTCCCTTTTTCAGAAGACTATTGTACCGTTCAATCATTCCCACTGCCTGGGGATGATACAGCACATGGAACTTCCACTGAATGGACAACTGAGCAGCCCACTTCTGTACTTCATGTCCAGTAAAGTGGGTTCCATTATCAGTCTCCATGACCAGGGGTCGACTGTACATGGCCATAAGGCTATTCAATGCCTTCATAGTACTTACTTACCTGGTCTGGGGCCTTATAATGCCATACAAACAGAAGACCTGTAGCCATATCAATGGCCGTGAAAATATACCTGACATTCTCTGATGTGGGGAGCAGTCCTACAAAATCCACTTGCCATCTAGTCAGTGGCACTCTTCCTTAGGTTATCTGCCCATCTGTGTGCGGTACCCAGTGAGGGCGTGGACTCTCTTTAGTGCATACTGGACAGATGCAACATGCGTTTACTACATCCTCCCATTTTATGGGCAGGTTCCATTTCTGAGCCATCATCCACATGGTTTTGCTGCCAGCGTTCTGTATTCATCAATGTAACCACTGGGCTACATCAGTAGCTGGGGCTCTCTCCAGCCATCTCACCTTAGCCAAGGCATCTGCTTCATCTTTGCCCAGACTGGCTAAAGGAAAGTGTCCTGTGACATGGAAAAGACTTACTCCCTTTTCATATCCTAATTCCCATAACTCTTGCCACATGGTTTGTCCCCACAAGGGTCAGTGGCCTACCATACACTGTTGATATTTCCAAGTAGATATCCAAAGGGTAAGACCCTTATATATGACCCACCCACATTGTTCCAAATGGCTTAGCAGCTTTGGAGCTGCCTGGGTTAAATCTGCAAGAGAATCAGAGGTTAGTAAGACATAATCCATGTAATGAAACGTTGTAACCATGCTGGGCCTAGTCCACTTGGCTAAGTACCCAGCCACTAAACCATGACAGATGGTTGGGCTATGCAGGTGGCCCTGGGGCAACACTTGAAAAGTCCATTGTCTTCCTTCCCAGGTGCAGACAAACTGATCTTGGCTATCAGCTGAGATTGGAATAGAGAAAAAAGCATTTGCAAGGTCCAGTACATAATGATAAGTTCCCAGCTGAGTCGTCAGGTGATCCATCAAGTCATGAACTGAAGGCACAGCCACGTGCAAAGGAGGCACTACTTTGTTCAGTTCTCAATAGTCCACAATCATTCTCCAGGTACCATCAGGTTTTTCCATTGGCCATACCAGGGCATTAAATGGGCTATGCACTGGATGAATAATGCCAACTTTCTCTAACTCCAATGTAGGGCACCTATCTCCATATGTCCTCCTGGTAGGCGATACTGCATCACACTTGACTACACATCTTGGCTTAGGTAATACTTGTGGGTCCTGTTTAGCATGTCCCCACAACACAGGCCTTACTATCTGTATCCACAGCCGGCATTCTCCAACCATTGTTTGCAGGTGTAACCCATAAAGTACATCTATAACCAAGTCGTATGCAGCTACTGGAGATACATACACAGTGTATACATGAGGGGGCAATTGTCCTATGCCCAGCAGCAAAGACAACAGCCTTGACTTTAATAGAATGTCCTCCATTGCCATCAATATTCACTGTGGCCCCCAGAAACTTATCTGGGTTGCCATGTATCAGGCTACATCCTGCACCCACCACTGCTAACACTCGCTGTACATTTGTCTCTGACCAATGCATTGCCAGTTCAACATGAGGCCTCTGGTCCTCATCTGCCCCCAAAACGCGAGCACCTCAGCCTGCTCCCTGGCTGAAAGAGAACAGTCCATCCACCTCTGTGGAGGTAGCCATGAAGTCTTTCAGATTCACTGGGCGTACTTTATCATTTGTCTCTTTTGGAAGTTTGGTGTAATGCTGTCTGGGGCACACTTGTTGTCACAAGTCAAACAGGACTGCGTTTGGTTGCCAGTTGATTTTTTCTCACTGCTGCCATAAGCAAGTCAAACCACATCTGCGTATGGCTCAGTCCCTTTGGGGCAACACTCTGAGCATTTTGGGGGGACTTAGTCTTCACCCCTTTTGGACCCCTTTTGTTTGTCTCTTCCCCTCTGCCTCACCCAGACTAGCCGTCATGGTCATCACTTCATATATAGGACGACCAACGTATGGGGCCAGTATAGCCATCAGAGACCCAAAAGATGTTGATAGAGCATTTTGCAGCACTACATCTCTCATGCTGCTGGTAAAATGTTCATTATCTGGGCAACGGGTGTTCACATTAAACATGGACGGTCACATCCCCAGCTCCTGAATTATTTGAACCAGTTCAGCATACGTTTTGGGCAGTTCTCTGGTGTTCATCCACATGGTCTGGATGGCTGCATTCACCCATTCCATCATGGAGTGGCTATCCTGTCCCAGTGCATATCTGTGGCTATTCTGCAGTTGATGCTGTAGGGACAGGTGCATGGTGATAGAGGCTAACTTTTCCATCTCATCACCAGAGCACATCACACCATCCACCCTTAGGTCGTACCACCACAGAAGCCAAGCAGCTAGGGGTTTGCCCTGTTTCTGCCGAAACTGTTTTCCCAAGTCAACCAACTCAGCTTGAGTGTAGGGGCATAAGTAGTACATTGGGTCACTTGTGGGTTGCCTACTGGTTGTCCACCTGGTCCCATGGGCTGCTCGTGCTTCAGTTTCTGATGCACAGCAGGTCGTGTCAGGAGATACACAGCCACCCACAACTCATCATTGGGTTCATCATCACCCCCAGTGTCAAAAGCACGGGTGACCTGTTGCTGTACTTCAGCCTCCAGAACAAGTACCTGTATTTCCAGTATGTCTGCTTTCTGCTGCAAATCTCGAAGCTGCATCACTTCGTGGAATATCTGGTCCGTGTTGGCTTGTAGTACAGTGCAACAGCAAGACCCCAGTCAACAGGAAAGCAGCTGCCAGGTACCATGTACTCGAGGGTAGCCACATTTCCTCCCCCTCCCAAGGGGCTAGTGGTTCCCTTACCTGCTTGGAATCCTGCTGACTATGCCAATTGTTGGGCTGGATCACAGACCCCTCTGCCCTGTCCTGTGCAGCTCTTGAATCAGGTAGTTGAAAAAAGATTCTGGCAGCCAATAACAGGATAGACATGCTTTATTCTGACGTGAGCTCTGCTGGCCAGCAGTTCTGAGCCACTGTCTCTTTCACCAAAAGTACACAACAATGGCAATGAGCCAAGGAGTGTATGGGTGCGTGTGCACAGTCACAGCACTCTTATATAACATGTTTACAGCAGATGTGCTGAATCACACCCAGCTGGATACGAGGTGAGGGGGCCTGACTATACTGAGTCCATTTTCCTCACATCTAGTAACTGGTAACCTTTACTCTACTCGCTACTTCTAGGAGAACCACTTTTTTGTTTTTTGGGTTTTTTTTAGATTCCATGTATGAGTGAGACCGTGCAGTATTTACGTTTCTGTGCCTGACTTACTTCACTTAACATGATGGTTTCCAGTTCCATCCATGTTGCTGCAAATGATAGGATATCATTTGTTTTTATAGCTGAATAGTATTCCGCATACCAGTGGGGTTTTTTGTTTGTTTGTTTGTTTGTTTTTAGCCATTTGTGAGGAAAATGGAGATAGACTAGTCAGGTTCCCTCACCTCATATCTGGCTGAACACGACTCAGCATGTCTGTTGTAAATTTGTTATATGAGAGTGGTATAACCGTGCATGTGAGCCCATGTACTTCTTGGCTATCTGCCACTATTGCATACTCTGGTATAAAAAGACAATGGCTCTGATCCACCAGCTGGCTGAGCTTGCATCCAAATACAGCGTGTCAACCTTGTGAATGGCTCCCGGAATCTTTTTCCAATTACCTAGCTCACGACCTGCACAGGATGGGTGTGAATGGTCTGTGACCCAGCCCGACACTATTAATCTGTTGATGGGCATTTAAGTTGATTCGTCTCTTGGCTCTTGTGAATACTGTTGCAATGAACATAGGAGTGCAGGTCTCTTTTTGATATATTGATTTCATTTCCTCTGGCTGTATACCCGATAGTGGGATGGCTGGGTCATAAGGTAGATCTATTTTTAGTTCTCCGAGGAATCACTGTACTGTTTTCCACAGTGGCTGTACCAACTTACATTCCCACCAGCAACGTAGGAGAGTTCCCTTTTCTCTGCATCCTCCCCAGCATTTGTTATTTTCTGTCTCATTGATAATAGCCATTCTAACTGGGGTGAGGTGATATCTCATTGTGGTTTTAATTTGCATTTCCCTGATAATTAGTGCTTTTGAGCATTTTCTCTTGTACTTGTTGGACATTTGTGTGTCCTCTTTTGTGAAAGGTCTGTTCAGGTCCTTTGCCCATTTTTTAATTGGGTTATTTGGGTTTTTTTGCTGTTGAGTTGTTTGAGTTCCTTATACATTCTGCATATGGGCCCTTTGTCTGATGTGTAGTTTCAAACACTTTCTCCCATTCTATAGGTTGTCTCTTCACTTTGTTGATAGTGTCCTTCGCTGTGCAGAAACTTTTCAGTTTGATGTAATCCCATTTGTTTATTTTTGCTTTAGCTGTTTGCCTTTTGGTCTTGTTCAAAACAGTGCTGCCCAGGGCCGGCCCGGAGCAGTGCGCCGCTTGGGAAGCGCAGCGGCGCTCCTGCCGAGGGTTCAGATCCCGCATACAGACCGGCTGCTCACTGGCTGAGCGAGGTGCGGGGGCAACACCGAGGGTTGCGATCCCGTTGCCAGTCCCAGTCCAGTACGGGCGCAACACTGAGGGTTGCGATCCATTGCCGGTCACAAAAAAAAAAGAGAGAGACAAAAAGGAAAACAACAACAACAACAAAAAAAAAAACCAGTGCTGCCCACTGCTGTTTCATGTAGCATTTCCCTGATGTTCTTCTAGTAGGTAGTTTCACAGTTTGAGGTCTTAAATTTAGACCTTTAATCCATTTTGAGTAGATTTGTGTGTGTGTGTGTGTGTGTGTGTGTGTGTGTGTATTCTGCCAATATTTATTTATTTATTTATTTATTTATTTTTACCCTTTTTGTCTTTTTTCATGACCGGTAACGGGATCGCAACCCTCGGTGTCGCGCCCGCACCGCGCTCAACCAGTGAGCGGACCGGTCTCTATATGGGATCCGAACCCTCAGCGGGAGAACCGCCGCACTCCCAAGCACCACACTCTACCGAGTGCACCACCGGGCCGGCCCACCAATATTTAGTTTTTAATCTATCAATATACAACATAGTTGATTTTCATGTCCCTTTACCAATTCCTCCAATATTATTAAAAAAATTATTGTAACATAGGTGACTTTACATATCTGTGGGGTACAGAGTTGAATAGCAATACCTGTGTGCAATATGTGATGCTCAAATCAGGGTAATTATTATATTCAACAATATACAATGCCATCGCTTTTCATGGCCCTTTGCCAATTTCTTCATTCCCTCCTCCCCCTTTCTCATCTCTAGTAACCCATTTTGAGTTGATTTTTATGTATGGTAAGAGATAGGGGTCTAGTTTCATTCTTCTGCATGTGGATATCCAGTTTTCTCAGCACCATTTATTGAAGAGGCTGTCCTTTCCCCACTCTATATTTTTGGCACCTTTGTCCAAAATCAGTTGGCTGCAAGTGCATGGGTTTATTTCTGGGCTCTCTATTTTGTTCCATTGATCCATTTGCCTATTTTTATGCTAGTACCATGCTGTTTTGCTTACTATAGCTTTATAGCATATTTTGAAGTCAGGAAGTGTGATGCCTTCAACTTTGTTCTTTTTGTTCAAGATTTCTTTGGCTAGATAGGATCTTTTTTTTTTTTTTTTTTTTCCTTTTTTTGTCTTTTTTTCATGTCCGGCAATGGACCGCAACCCTCAGTGTCACGCCCGTACCGGACGGGGACTGGCAATGGGATCGCAACCCTCGGTGTTGCCCCCACACCTCGCTCAGCCAGTGAGCGGCTGGTCTGTATGTGGGATCCGAACCCTCAGCGGGAGCGCCGCCACTCTTCCCAAGCGGCGTACTGTAGCAGTGCGCCACCGGGCCGGCCCCTAGATAGGATCTTTTGTGATTCCATACAAATTTTAAGATTTTTTGTGTGTGTGAAGAATGTCATTGGTAATTTGATAAGGATTGCATTGAATATGTAGATTGCTGTGGGTAATGGACATTTTGATGATGTTAATTCTTCCATACCAAGAACATGGGATTTCTTTCCATTAATTTGTATCTCTTCAATTTTTTTCACAAGTGTTTTATAGTTTTTTTGTAGAGGTCTTTCAACTCTTTGGTTTAATTTACTCCTAAGTATTTCAGGATTTTTTGGTGGCTGTTCTGAATGGGATTACTTTCTTGATTTGTTTCTTCAACTCTTTCATTATTGGTGTATAGGAAGGCTATTGAATTTTTGTGTGTTGATTTTGTATCCTGCCCCTATACTGAATTCATTTATTATTTCTAGTAATTTTTTTTGTGGAGTCTTTAGGGTTTTTTATGTATATGATCATATCATCTGCAAATAGGGATAGTTTGTCCTCCTCCTTTCCAATTTGGATGCCCTTTCTTATGTTCTCTTGCCTTATTGCGCTGGCTAGAACTTCCAGTACTAAGTTAAATAGGAGTGGGGAAAGTGGGCATCTTTGTTTTGTTCCAGATCTTAGAGGAAAAGCCTTCCAATTTTGTCCTTTCAGTGTGATATTAGGTGTGGGTTTGTCATATATAGCCTTTATTGTCTTGAGGTACATTCCTTCTATACCTAAGTTGTTGAGTGTTTTTTATCATGAGGCATCTTGGATTTTATCAAATGCTTTTTCTGCATCTACTGAAATAATCATGGTTTTTTTCCCTTTACTCTGTTGATGTGGTGTATCACGTTTATTAATTTGGGTATGTTGAATCATCCTTTCATCCCTGGGATGAATCACGTTTGATCATGGTGAATGATCTTTTTAATGTGTTGCTGGATTCTGTTTGCTAGTATTTTAATTGAGGATCTTCGCATCTGTGTTCATTAGGGATATTGATCTGTAGTTTTCCCTTTTTCTTGTGTCTTTTCCTGGTTTTGATATGAAGTGAATGTTGGCCCCAAAAAAGGAGTTTGGAAGTATTTTCTCCTCATCCGTGTTTTGGAAGAGTTTGAGAAGAATTGGTACTAGTTCTTTAAATGTTTGATAGAATTCAGCAGTGAAGCCATCTGGTCCTGGGGTTTTCTTTGTTGGGAGACTTTTTATTACTGCTTCAATATCATTACTTGTTACTGGTCTGTTTAGGTTTTTTAGTCCCTCATGATTCAACCTTGGTAGGTTGTATGTGTCTAGGAATTTGTCCATTTCTTTTAGGTTTTCCAGTTTGTTTGCATATAGTTATTTGTAATAGTCTTAAGGGATGCTTTGTATTTCTGTTCAAGCCATACTTCTTAGTGAACAAACCATACTGCAAAAAAGATGTGCTATGATTCCCTTTTTTGACTATTTTAAAAAGGAATAACAATACACTGATATCTGTTATTGAATGCATACAGATATTTTTGCTTCAGGAAGATTATAGATATATTTCTTTACAGTGACTTCCCTGGAGTGACGGAGGGGGTAGGGAGTGGGGGAGGCAAGGGGAGCTTTCAGGGTTTATTTTAGTTTCCTGTACTTTGTCGGTTTCTAACCATAAATACTTATTGTTCTTTTTAAGTAGTAAATATTCAGCCATAAAAAGGAATAAAGTACCGATACATGAAATTACGTGGATGAACCTCAAAAGCAATAAGCTAAGTGAAAGAAGTCAGGCATGAAAGGCCACACATTGTATGATTCTATTCATGTGAAATACCCAAAAAAGGCAAATCCATGAGACAGAAAGCAGATTGCTTGGAGCTGGGACAGAGGGGCATGGGGAATGGGGTTTCCTTTTCAGGTGATGAAAACGTCCTGGAATTAGATAGAGGTGGTAGTTGTACAACATTGTAAAATTACTTAACGCCACTGAATTGTATACTTTAAAATGGTCAATTTTATGTTATGTGAATTTCATCTCAACTTTTTTTTAAAAAGTAGTTAATAACTTGGCAACTGGGATCATGGACTTTTTTGAGGGGGTAGGGTGGGGGTTTTTCTTTATACTTTCCCCTGCATTGAAAAAAGCCACAAAGCCAAACACCTGTGTTATATGTGGAAACCACATTACCTCTCGCTGCCAGGTAAATTTTCCTGCTGCTGAACTTGGAAGAAAGCTTTTCCTGTCTCCTTTAGATGCATATTTGAGTTTTAAAATAAACGTGTTTTAGGTTAGGAGTGCTTTTAGCTTCCCAAGGGTCAGTTTTAAAATTCCAGCCTTGGCTTATCCATTCTTGCAAAACTGGAAAAGCGAGGGGATTGCAGGGTGTACAAGTCTGGTCACGCTCAAGTAAAACAAGGCCGTAGGGCTCCAGCCTCAGAGGCAATGTCCTGGAACGACAGCAAATGTGTAGCTATGTCCGTGGTGACAGACCACTTTCATACTTGAGGGAGTTCTGGGTGTTTCTCCTCTGACTTTTATTCTTAGTTAAGAAGTATGAGCACTTACAGAATATTTAGCATAAGAACTCTGAAGCAAAAATTTCCTACCAATGCTTTTTCAAGATTTTGTATGTGCTTAAATGAAGCACTTTCCTTGAGTGCTGTTTTAAAAATGTAAGAATAGGGAGGGGTAAATCTGAAATAAACAACTAGAAAACAGAGAGATAGTAGATAATCAAAGGGGATTGGCTGTAATTATTAAAATGTATTATGAAACTACGATACTTAAAACAGTTCAGTATAGACTGAAAAAGAGAATATTCAGTGTGGAATGAGACTGTATAAATATACAAACAGTTTATAAGTGAGCTTTCAAATTGGCACAGAAAAGATTAATTGTTCAAAAAATGGTGTTGGGACAAGCAGCTAACTGTTTGGGGAAACATGCCATTTTCTCACACTCAAAGAAATCCCAGATGGATCAAAAAATTAAAATATAAAACTGTGAGAGTTATAGAAGAAATGATGGGTGGGTCAATTGATAATCTTGGAGAAGGGGAAGCTTTTCAAAGCAGAGTGGACTTCCAGGTTGCCTAGGTCTGGCTCCATTTGTGTAAATGTAGGTCAAAGCCGGGTTCCAGTCTAATGTAACCTGAAGCCTCTAAGAAAAAATGTTTACTTAGCCACTTTGACCACAGAAAAGTTAAGTTTTTTATATGATAAAAATATAAAGTGAAAAGATAATGACAAATGGGGGGAAATAGACAAAGGTTTCATAACCTCCTTTACAAAGAGCTCATTTAAGTGATCACAAACAAGAGGAACAACTCCTGAGAAGAATGGTCAAGGGACATGAATAGGAAGATTACAGAAAAATAATTGCCAATGGCCAATAAATGCATTAAAAAGATGCTTTAACTTCACAATTAAAGAAATGCTCATCAAAACAATCACGAGATACCATTTTCCACGTATCTGCTCGGTGAACGTTCTAACAGCTGTGTAAAACCCAGTGCTGGTGAGGGTGTGGTAAAACAGTAGCTGTCAAATTAAAAACAGGACTTTTGTCTTTGGTCCCAGGCAACCTGCTGCACAGTTTTCTGTAACGATATACTCTCAGATATATACCATGGTGTGTGTTTGAGAAATATTGAAGTTAAGGGTTTGTAGGAGTGAAAAATGAAAAAAACCTAAGAGTTCATCAATATGGAACTGGTTAAACAAACTTTGGTACAACTGTAGGAGGATGGAACTCTCTGTAGATGTTAAAAAGAATGGTGTAGATGTCTATCACTGCTGGAGAACGACTTCCAAAATATTTCATGAAGTGAAAAATGTCAAGGTGCATTAGGACACATACAATCTACCTTTTTATAAATGTGAAACATTATGTGGTCATATAGCATCAATCTTTTTTTTTTTCCCCCTGGGAGGAAAAACAACAAAGTGAAAACGGGTTGCTTCTGAGGTAGAGGGAGTAGAAGAGGAGGGGCTTTATTATTTCCCTATCTGTAACTCTCACACTTTATAATACAATTTTTTTTAGAATGCTAATGTGGAGAGAGAGTAGGACATTTTTCACTTTCTCTATACTTCTTTACATTAAAACAACACGGTACTTTTTTAAAAAAGTTAAATTACCCTAAACCACATTCACCGATATTGCTAAATTAACTAGATTTTCCTGCAGTACTTGGAAGTGTGTTCTGCCATTTCTGGACAAATATTTGCACTTCTTATAAAGAGTCCTTGTTTTAGAAGGTGTATCCCTGCCTATGCTGGTTAGTTTTAAAATGTTTTTGGTATGAGCATGTCTGCGCCTGAAAAATTCTACCAACTATTTCTGGAAAGCACATGCTTTGTCACGCTCAATTCCAATGACGAGTAAAGCCCGGGCACGGCTGCTGCGGAAAAGCTCCAGTCCCTGTGTGTTAGTTCTGCAAAAACAAGCGCATGTGTAACAAGTGAGGGCGTGGCCTCGTGCTGCGGGGACGCGTGCTGGGGGCCCCCACCGCCACCCCCACCCCCGGTGACTTGCACATTCAGGTTAAGCAAATGTGAACAGCTGTTGATGGTCATTTAGCTGTAAACTCAAACTCCCCACTATCTCTTTGTCCACCTCCTGGAGTTTAACTAGGAGTGTAAGATGAGCTGTTGAAAAATGGTTACGTATGAAAGTAACCGAGAAACGTTGACAAAGCAGCACACTGCACGTGGGGGCGGCAGTGCCTATCAGTCAGTAAACTGCATTGTGAAGGTACAATATTTCTAATAGTTTGAACCCCACAAATACTAGATTTCTGGTTCTGATAAAGGCAGTATCGCAACCTAGCAGGCAAGACAAGGATTAAGTGGCCAAACATTTCTTTGGAGTGTGAGGGGTGAGGGGATGAAAGCTGGATTCCTATGTTCTTTTCACTGAAATAAATTCCAGATGGATCAAAGGTTTAAATGCAAACCGTGAAGCCATCAAGTGCTCAAAAAAAAAAAAAATTGGTGATTTAATATATATTCCTAGAAGTGGGGGAATATTTTTCCAAGCAGAAAAACAAAACTCAGAAGCTGTGAGGGACAAACTTCATACATTTGAATTTTATTTATTTTTTATTTTTTTAGTTTTTTTTTCCTTTTTGTCTTTTTTTTGTGTGTGTGTGTGTGTGACCGGCAACAGATTGCAACCCTCAGTGTCATGCCCGTTGTGAGGGACAAACTTCATACATTTGAATTTTATTTATTTTTTATTTTTTTAGTTTTTTTTTTCTTTTTGTCTTTTTTTTGTGTGTGTGTGTGTGTGACCGGCAACAGATTGCAACCCTCAGTGTCGTGCCCGTGTCCGTACCGGACCGGGACCAGCAACGGGATCGCAACCCTCGGTGTTGCGCCCGCACCTCGCTCAGCCAGTGAGCGGCCAGTCTGTATGTGGGATCCGAACCCTCGGCGGGAGCGCCGCTGAGCTCCCAAGTGGCACACTGTAGCAGTGCGCCACCGGGCTGGCCCAACATTTGAATTTTAAAGCTTGTATGTGACCAATAATCGTAAAGTTAAAATAAACTGTGAATGGGTGCATTTGAAATCATTCCATTTGTGTTCCTTTTTTCTCTGTGTTAGATTTTATTAATGCTTGCTAAATGAGCTGGTCTCACTCTCTTCTCAGCAGTGACCTGGTAACAGCTTTCAGACAGTTGCCTGTTCTAAACTTGGTTACATAGACCCAGGATTCAAAGTGGTGTGGTGGGGGGATTTTTTTAATTTCTGAGCGGAATCACGAAACTTTTCTTATTTCTTATTACCAATGAGAGAGTCACAAGGAAGTACTGTGAACTTAGCACTGTGAAGCCGTCTACAGCAGCAAACCCTTGTGTTCAAGCTCGTTACACAATCACTTATTATAAAGCTCTTATGTCACCAAGGCTCATATTCCTTGGCAGATGCTCCTGTCATTTCTTGGAGCCTGAGGAATGTGAACCGTGACAGCTACAGGCTTGAACAATTTTAATATGCGAGGATGTGTCCAGGCTGGGATATTCAGATAGGGCTATAAGTGTCTTATTCAGTGAAAGATTTACAAGAGTAAATCAGGTTAAATGAAAGCTTTATGCCAGACATGGAGAAAAAAAAAAAAAAAGAAGAGAAAAGAAATACTATAGCTGTAGTCTATAATGTGGTCTTGGCTTCTAGGGAATTTTATTTTTACGTTGCGGTGGTTTGGTTTTTATTTAATAAGGAGCCACATAAAGAAGAAAACAAGAAATGACCCATAATCCCTCTGCCAAAATAGACCCTGTAGACGTTTTAAAATAAGATATGCAGAGACGTTCAAACTGTACAGAATTTAAAATAGAAAGTGTCACCCGCCTCTCTTCTCCCCTTTCTCCCCCCAAAGCCAACGACCATAGCTGGTTCTCATTTTTCCTTCCAAAACAGAAAAAATGTTTATCCATATATCCGCACATATCTCTGTGTATGTAAGCATGCATGTGTACGTATGTGATTGTATTTGCATGTATGTATGTATGTTTGTGTCTTTCTATGTTGTGTATATGTGTGTAAATGTATGTAATATTTGTTTTTGTGTCTATGTGTATATATGTTTGTGTATGTGTGTATCATATGTATGTGTGCATTTATATGTATATATATGAGTGGATAGGTATATACGTACACACGTTTGCATATGTATGTTCATATATGAGTGTATGCATGCATAGATACATATGAGTGTATATGCGTATATATGGGTGTGTATATATACATATACATAAATGAATACAAAAGGAATCATAACTATTCAGACTTTGATGCACTTTACATATGTTTTGCTTGGAGAGAGGAAAGTCTCCTAACGAGAACACATAAGCTAGAAGCCAGAAAATAACATATTGCCACATATAACTTCATAAAAATTAATACCTTCTGGAGGGCAAAAAGTAACAATAAAAAAACAAAAAAGACACATTTCAATCTGGGAAGACATTTTTTTTTAACACATGTCAAAGGATCATGTTCTTTAATTAACAAAAAGAATATACACAGGGGCCGGCCGGTGGCTCACTCGGTAGAGTGCGGTGCTGATAACACCAAGGCCACGGGTTCGGATCCCATATAGGGATGGCTGGTTCGCTCACTGGCTGAGCGTGGTGCTGACAACACCAAGTCAAGTGTTGAGATCCCCTTACCAGTCATGTTAAAAAAAAAAAAGAATATACAAATGAATAAGAAAAAGTAATAATTAAATGGAAAAATGGGCAGAGGATATGGACAGTCAGTTTTTTGAAAAAGATATATGAACATCTAATACATCTATGAATTGATTCTCAGCTTTACTAATATTCAGGTAAGTACAAATTAAAATTAAAACAAGATTATTTTTCACTAATCAGATTAGGAAAAAATAAAAGTTAACAATATATGAAAAATAAAAAATTAACAATAACAATCTCAACTTTGCTAATAATTAGGCAAATATAAATTTAAATAAAAATGAGCTCTGTTTTTCATGAATCAAACTAAAAGCATGACAAATGAATAATACTGAGTATATTATTCTGAGGGAAATGCTCTTGTCTTTTCCGTCTTGCTAACTGGAGGTCAGACTAGATGGTCAGAGGTCAAGCAGCCACCTTGCACCATTAGGTAGAGGCCATTTGTTGAGAATGGAGAGCCACAAGATGGAAGGACCTGAGTCCCTGATCATCGAGGATACACTATACCAGCTGTGGACTGCCTGCCTTGTGAATTTTGTGTGTGTGTGTGGCTGGCCGTTATGGGGATCTGAACACTTGACCTTGGTGTTATAAGGCTGTGCTCTAACCAACTGAGCAACCAGCCAGCCCTGAAATAAGTCTTAAGATTTAAGAGTGGTGTCCCCTGGCACTGCTGGGCTGCCTGAATTATTTATTTTTTGAGGCAGAAATAAAATTTTCTTTTTAAAATCTTATTTGAGCTTTCTGTCACTAGCAGACAAACTAATTTCCAGCTCATACGTGAAATATAATGCATATTTAATTTCAGCAGTTTCTACATTCTGCATTTTTTGTAATGCAAGAATTCTTTTTTAAAAAAGGAATATTAAAAAGAGTTATCTGGACAGTGGAACTATTTGCTAATTTGTATTTCTTCTTAATATTTTTCTATATTAAAATGCAAACCAGCATTATTTTCAAAAGCTACTATATTTTGGTACTATTCATTTTTGTGAGTCACGCTTTCCTCCATATGGATCAAACAAACAAACAAGAAATAACTTGGAAACTGAGGCTGTATAGGACCACAGACCTTATCTATACTTCTATCTTCTTTTTTTTTTTTTTGTCTTTTGTCTTTTTCCGTGTCTGGCAACGGATCGCAACCCTCAGTGTTGCCCCCGCACCGGACCGGGGACCGGCAACGGGATTGCAACCCTCGGTGTTGCTCCCGCGCCTCGCTCAGCCAGTGAGCGGGAACCGGTCTGTATGTGGGATCCGAACCCTCGGGCGGGAGCGCCGCCGTGCTTCCCAAGCGGTGCACTTCCCAGTGCGCCACCGGGCCGGCCCTCTATACTTCTATCTTCTAATTTGTGCTTCTCAAAACTGCCCATGGTTCCATAGATCACAATTTATATCAATACAAATGATTAAAATAGATACAGAGTAGTTCAATACCTACACATTTAAATTTTTTGATGAAGCCTGGTTCTACATTAAGAACCTGATTTTTTAAAAAACAAACAAAGGTTCTACTACTTTAAAAACAAATTGGCTGGGCCGGCCTGGTGGCGCACTGCTACAGTGCGCTGCTTGAGAGCACGGCGGCGCTCCCACCGAGGGTTCGGATCCCACATACAGACCGGCTGCTCACTGGCTGAGCGAGGTGCGGGCACAACACTGAGGGTTGCGACCCCGTTGCCGGTCCCGGTCTGGTCCGGTACGGGCGCAACACTGAGGGTTGCGATCCGTTGCTGGTCACGAAAAAAAGACAAAAAGGAAAAAACAACAACAACAACAACAACAACAAAACAAATTGGCTACCTCTGCTCTACACAGCCTTTTGAGAAAATGGGGCTGAATTTGAGGAGTGGGTGCTACCACATCCTTATGGGTAAAAAAGGAATTAAAAAAAAAAAAAACTTTGTCCTTTGTCCTAACTGACCAATAAAGTTTTCATTATAGGATAGAAACTATTCTCTCTTTAGAATGAATGTGACTGACTGGCAGTTCTGAGTTATTTTGAAAATAGCTCACTAGTAATTAGTATAATAAGTTTATAAAGTGTAGAAAAATGTGGGTGGTATGGTGTGATTTCCATAATGCAGCACACACACATATACTATGGGAGGCACGAAACTTTTTTCTGGAAAGATGCAGAAAACTATTCAACATAATCACGTGTTAAACATACCTTGGAATATTCACACGGTGGAATGTTGTGCAGCAGTCAAAAACAAATGAGTCGCAGCAACTACCTGTGATAGTAAGGATGAACTACGACACATATTCTAGTAATGTAATATTGAGTGAAAATTGGAAATCTTTAAAGATTCCATTCAGCATATTCTTTTTATAATGGCAAAGGTAACTAAAGCTATATAACAGGCATACATATATGTGTTCAAACTGCACCGAGGAAAGCAAGGGAAAAGCAGCAGAAGACTCAGGATGGTGGTTATGTGGGTGGTGAGAGGCCAGGGCACAAGTGAAGAAAACACGCTGTTACTGCTGTCTATTGCTACATAACAAACCATCCCCAGAGTGGTTTAAACATAGTGCGTTTGTTATTTTTCATGGTTCTG
>NW_007733391.1:179993-180625 GCF_000696425.1 Galeopterus variegatus | reverse complement strand
AGCAAGGGAAAAGCAGCAGAAGACTCAGGATGGTGGTTATGTGGGTGGTGAGAGGCCAGGGGACAAGTGAAGAAAACACGCTGTTACTGCTGTCTATTGCTGCATAACAAACCATCCCCAGAGTGGTTTAAACATAGTGCGTTTGTTATTTTTCATGGTTCTGTGGGTTGGAAATCTGAGAACAACTTCTGCTGGTCTTGCCTGGGCTCACCCATGCGGTTATAGTCACCTGACAGCTCGACAGCCTGGAAGTTGACAGTGGCTCATTCAAGTGTCTGGCACTGGGTGCTGGCTGTTGGCTGGCAGCCTTGCTTTTCCTCCACGGGGCCTCTCATCGTTCGGTAGACTAGACTGGATTTCTTCACTGCATGGTGGTTTCAGAGATCTGACAAGACAAGAGCAGCAGGTGCAAGGTCCCTTAAGACCCAGCCTTGGAAGTTACACTGTGTCGTTTCCCCCTCATGCTATTGGCCAGAGCCGTCACAAGACCTGCCTAGATTCACGTGGAAGGAAACAGACTGCACCTCTTAGTGGCAATGTCACATTGCAAAGAAGTGTGGGCCCAGGGAGACATGGTCCATCAAGGGCCATTATTTTAACAATCTACAATAATTAACAATAATTAACAATTA
>NW_007733391.1:177057-179101 GCF_000696425.1 Galeopterus variegatus | reverse complement strand
CCAAGTCAAGGGTTGAGATCCCCTTACCGGTCATCTTTAAAAAAATAAAAATAAAAATAAAAAAATAATAATAATGGCCCTTCATAATTAACAATTAATTATCAATTAATTAAAATTTAACTATCAACTAACAATTAATTAATAATTAACATTATATAATTATTATAATTAATAATTAGCAATTATTGTAAGGCATTGTCAGTGCCTCACAAGTTGGAAAATAGATTCAAGAGTACTTATTATAAAATAAATAAAGTACTTACATAACAGAAGGAAAAGCATGCCAGAGACGAGAGTAGATCACAGAAGGGCATTTATGAAGAACTGAGTTCTCTGCACTGAGGTCCAAAATCAAAAACCAAATTTTCTATTTCTCTTTTATACATCATATATCTGGATCAAAGATCATTTATCATGAATATTGTAGTTGATTTTGGAGTATTTCCTCCAAATTTTGAAGTAGCAAACTTGACATCATGGTTTTAACTTCTAATGATTTTGTAAATTGACTCATGGTCTAAATTCAATGAAATAATTAAATATTAAATACAGTTCTTAATGATTATTTTATATAATGTTATGACTGTTCATAAACAATAATTCTAAAAGATTAGAGTCATAATAAATCATAATAAAGTTCCACCTCTATTATTTGTTTTAATTTAATTATTTTAAAAATTAATTTCAGCTTTGATTGACTCAAAAAGGGTATAATAACTTTCTTAAATGTAATTGTCACCACATTAATATTTGTATCTATTTCTCTCTTTAAATATTTGTAAGCCTTTAATCGTTATTTTGATCACATTAGCAGTTTTCACAATAATAATTTATTATTGCCTTTTGCTCTTGAAGTATAAATTATTCTTTTATAATTCAACTGAAAAAATTTCAACACATAAGGAACATAAGGAGATTTTTGCTCCTAGTTACATGAAGTCTTGGTTATAAATCAGACAGTGTGTGCTCAGATAACGACGACAGACAGGAATAATCTGCCTGGTCCCTGCCACTGATAGGATTAGGCAGATGGTCACTAGGCAACCACAGCATCTCTGTTCCTGCTTGGGAGGCAGAAGGAGACGTTGGCCACTTGGCTCTCCAAACGCTGAAACCAAAGGCTGAAGCCAAACTTTCATACCTTCCTTAAATAGACCATGCCGCCGTGCTATAAATCTCATTGTTTCTTACATTTTTCCCTCTGTGTTTTGTCTTTGAGCTCTGTCTCTGTTGCTGTATGGAAATCTCACTTATTAATTTCTAAATTCTAGAAAGTATTGTGAAAAGACTGGGGGTGGCTTTCTTTGTTTCTTCCTCTTTCTAGCTGATTAGAGTTTAGATGTGATGACTGGAGCTCATGCAACCTTCTTGGACCATGGCAGCCACCTGATAGAAAATGGCAGAGTCACATGCTAGAAGGAGCTGGATTCCTCCTGATTGCGGAGCCACTTAGCAGCCCTGAGATGCCAGCTTTCATTTCTATCTCTCTCTCTTTAATACATTAAGTATCCCATATTTCATTTGAGTAGTATATTAAATGCATTTTCTTACCAAGTTCAAGGACTATTATAATTTCCAAAGCTATGAGAAAATTTGACAATTTTTTTGCTCCTTTATTCTTTCCTGTATTAAAATGAAACTAGTATTTTTCAGACCTTTTGATTTTTTTGTCTTGGAAGTCAGTTTTTCTCTAGACTAGATAAACGATACAAGACACTGAAATTAATTGAATCTTGAAGATCGTATGTAATCACAACTGTCATCCAGACCCCTGACTTCTAACTGATGCTCGTCAAAACTCGTCATTATGTCCATTGATTGTTATGACTAAGGGTCAAAATTGTAAATGTCCAGTAAATTCATAGAATGAGGGCCGGCCCTGTGGCGCTCTCGGGAGAGTGCGGCGCTGGGAGCTCAGCGACACTCCCACCGCAGGTTCGGATCCTATATAGGACTGGCCGGTGCGTTCACTGGCTGGGCGCGGTGCAGGCGACACCACACCAAGGGTTGTGATCCCCTTACTGGTCATGAAAAAGACAAAAAA